>NW_028242860.1:0-122041 GCF_964263255.1 Lissotriton vulgaris
TTTCGACAAAAGAGATAACACCCCCCCATTACGTCATGCTTCAGAAATGTGGAAAATGGTCCGTTTTCAAATGTTTTATTTTTGAACGTCAGTTCACATTTGTAGGTGGATCATCAGTGTTAGAGCTAAAATTAGCATGTTTAAAGTGATTTTCATGCTTCCAGGGGCTCGGGAAGTTAATTAAATACCATTTGGAGGCATTTAATGTTCGAGCAAAAACGGCTGATTTTCGACAAAAGAGATAACACCCCCCCATTACGTCATGCTTCAGAAATGTGGAAAATGGTCCGTTTTCAAATGTTTTATTTTTGAACGTCAGTTCACATTTGTAGGTGGATCATCAGTGTTAGAGCTAAAATTAGCATGTTTAAAGTGATTTTCATGCTTCCAGGGGCCCAAAACACAAGATTTATGGAATGGTTAAAAGTGCATGAAAATGGCCAATTTACTCACTCTGAGTTCTCAAAAAGGGTTTCTTCACCCCGGGAAGTTAATTAAATACCATTTGGAGGCATTTAATGTTCGAGCAAAAACAGCTGATTTTCGACAAAAGAGATAACACCCCCCCCATTACGTCATGCTTCAGAAATGTGGAAAATGGTCAGTTTTCAAATGTTTTATTTTTGAACGTCAGTTCACATTTGTAGGTGGATCATCAGTGTTAGAGCTAAAATTAACATGTTTAAAGTGATTTTCATGCTTCCAGGGGCTCGGGAAGTTAATTAAATACCATTTGGAGGCATTTAATGTTCGAGCAAAAACGGCTGATTTTCGACAAAAGAGATAACACCCCCCCATTACGTCGTGCTTCAGAAATGTGGAAAATGGTCCGTTTTCAAATGTTTTATTTTTGAACGTCAGTTCACATTTGTAGGTGGATCATCAGTGTTAGAGCTAAAATTAGCATGTTTAAAGTGATTTTCATGCTTCCAGGGGCCCAAAACACAAGATTTATGGAATGGTTAAAAGTGCATGAAAATGGCCAATTTACTCACTCTGAGTTCTCAAAAAGGGTTTCTTCACCCCGGGAAGTTAATTAAATACCATTTGGAGGCATTTAATGTTCGAGCAAAAACTGCTGATTTTCGACAAAAGAGATAACACCCCCCCATTACGTCATGCTTCAGAAATGTGGAAAATGGTCCGTTTTCAAATGTTTTATTTTTGAACGTCAGTTCACATTTGTAGGTGGATCATCAGTGTTAGAGCTAAAATTAGCATGTTTAAAGTGATTTTCATGCTTCCAGGGGCTCGGGAAGTTAATTAAATACCATTTGGAGGCATTTAATGTTCGAGCAAAAACGGCTGATTTTCGACAAAAGAGATAACACCCCCCCATTACGTCATGCTTCAGAAATGTGGAAAATGGTCCGTTTTCAAATGTTTTATTTTTGAACGTCAGTTCACATTTGTAGGTGGATCATCAGTGTTAGAGCTAAAATTAGCATGTTTAAAGTGATTTTCATGCTTCCAGGGGCTCGGGAAGTTAATTAAATACCATTTGGAGGCATTTAATGTTCGAGCAAAAACGGCTGATTTTCGACAAAAGAGATAACACCCCCCCATTACGTCATGCTTCAGAAATGTGGAAAATGGTCCGTTTTCAAATGTTTTATTTTTGAACGTCAGTTCACATTTGTAGGTGGATCATCAGTGTTAGAGCTAAAATTAGCATGTTTAAAGTGATTTTCATGCTTCCAGGGGCTCGGGAAGTTAATTAAATACCATTTGGAGGCATTTAATGTTCGAGCAAAAACGGCTGATTTTCGACAAAAGAGATAACACCCCCCCATTACGTCATGCTTCAGAAATGTGGAAAATGGTCCGTTTTCAAATGTTTTATTTTTGAACGTCAGTTCACATTTGTAGGTGGATCATCAGTGTTAGAGCTAAAATTAGCATGTTTAAAGTGATTTTCATGCTTCCAGGGGCCCAAAACACAAGATTTATGGAATGGTTAAAAGTGCATGAAAATGGCCAATTTACTCACTCTGAGTTCTCAAAAAGGGTTTCTTCACCCCGGGAAGTTAATTAAATACCATTTGGAGGCATTTAATGTTCGAGCAAAAACTGCTGATTTTCGACAAAAGAGATAACACCCCCCCATTACGTCATGCTTCAGAAATGTGGAAAATGGTCCGTTTTCAAATGTTTTATTTTTGAACGTCAGTTCACATTTGTAGGTGGATCATCAGTGTTAGAGCTAAAATTAGCATGTTTAAAGTGATTTTCATGCTTCCAGGGGCTCGGGAAGTTAATTAAATACCATTTGGAGGCATTTAATGTTCGAGCAAAAACGGCTGATTTTCGACAAAAGAGATAACACCCCCCCATTACGTCATGCTTCAGAAATGTGGAAAATGGTCCGTTTTCAAATGTTTTATTTTTGAACGTCAGTTCACATTTGTAGGTGGATCATCAGTGTTAGAGCTAAAATTAGCATGTTTAAAGTGATTTTCATGCTTCCAGGGGCTCGGGAAGTTAATTAAATACCATTTGGAGGCATTTAATGTTCGAGCAAAAACGGCTGATTTTCGACAAAAGAGATAACACCCCCCCATTACGTCATGCTTCAGAAATGTGGAAAATGGTCCGTTTTCAAATGTTTTATTTTTGAACGTCAGTTCACATTTGTAGGTGGATCATCAGTGTTAGAGCTAAAATTAGCATGTTTAAAGTGATTTTCATGCTTCCAGGGGCCCAAAACACAAGATTTATGGAATGGTTAAAAGTGCATGAAAATGGCCAATTTACTCACTCTGAGTTCTCAAAAAGGGTTTCTTCACCCCGGGAAGTTAATTAAATACCATTTGGAGGCATTTAATGTTCGAGCAAAAACGGCTGATTTTCGACAAAAGAGATAACACCCCCCCATTACGTCATGCTTCAGAAATGTGGAAAATGGTCCGTTTTCAAATGTTTTATTTTTGAACGTCAGTTCACATTTGTAGGTGGATCATCAGTGTTAGAGCTAAAATTAGCATGTTTAAAGTGATTTTCATGCTTCCAGGGGCTCGGGAAGTTAATTAAATACCATTTGGAGGCATTTAATGTTCGAGCAAAAACGGCTGATTTTCGACAAAAGAGATAACACCCCCCATTACGTCATGCTTCAGAAATGTGGAAAATGGTCCGTTTTCAAATGTTTTATTTTTGAACGTCAGTTCACATTTGTAGGTGGATCATCAGTGTTAGAGCTAAAATTAGCATGTTTAAAGTGATTTTCATGCTTCCAGGGGCTCGGGAAGTTAATTAAATACCATTTGGATGCATTTAATGTTCGAGCAAAAACGGCTGATTTTCGACAAAAGAGATAACACCCCCCCATTACGTCATGCTTCAGAAATGTGGAAAATGGTCCGTTTTCAAATGTTTTATTTTTGAACGTCAGTTCACATTTGTAGGTGGATCATCAGTGTTAGAGCTAAAATTAGCATGTTTAAAGTGATTTTCATGCTTCCAGGGGCCCAAAACACAAGATTTATGGAATGGTTAAAAGTGCATGAAAATGGCCAATTTACTCACTCTGAGTTCTCAAAAAGGGTTTCTTCACCCCGGGAAGTTAATTAAATACCATTTGGAGGCATTTAATGTTCGAGCAAAAACGGCTGATTTTCGACAAAAGAGATAACACCCCCCCATTACGTCATGCTTCAGAAATGTGGAAAATGGTCCGTTTTCAAATGTTTTATTTTTGAACGTCAGTTCACATTTGTAGGTGGATCATCAGTGTTAGAGCTAAAATTAGCATGTTTAAAGTGATTTTCATGCTTCCAGGGGCTCGGGAAGTTAATTAAATACCATTTGGAGGCATTTAATGTTCGAGCAAAAACGGCTGATTTTCGACAAAAGAGATAACACCCCCCCATTACGTCATGCTTCAGAAATGTGGAAAATGGTCCGTTTTCAAATGTTTTATTTTTGAACGTCAGTTCACATTTGTAGGTGGATCATCAGTGTTAGAGCTAAAATTAGCATGTTTAAAGTGATTTTCATGCTTCCAGGGGCTCGGGAAGTTAATTAAATACCATTTGGAGGCATTTAATGTTCGAGCAAAAACGGCTGATTTTCGACAAAAGAGATAACACCCCCCCATTACGTCATGCTTCAGAAATGTGGAAAATGGTCCGTTTTCAAATGTTTTATTTTTGAACGTCAGTTCACATTTGTAGGTGGATCATCAGCGTTAGAGCTAAAATTAGCATGTTTAAAGTGATTTCATGCTTCCAGGGGCCCAAAACACAAGATTTATGGAATGGTTAAAAGTGCATGAAAATGGCCAATTTACTCACTCTGAGTTCTCAAAAAGGGTTTCTTCACCCCGGGAAGTTAATTAAATACCATTTGGAGGCATTTAATGTTCGAGCAAAAACGGCTGATTTTCGACAAAAGAGATAACACCCCCCCATTACGTCATGCTTCAGAAATGTGGAAAATGGTCCGTTTTCAAATGTTTTATTTTTGAACGTCAGTTCACATTTGTAGGTGGATCATCAGTGTTAGAGCTAAAATTAGCATGTTTAAAGTGATTTTCATGCTTCCAGGGGCTCGGGAAGTTAATTAAATACCATTTGGAGGCATTTAATGTTCGAGCAAAAACGGCTGATTTTCGACAAAAGAGATAACACCCCCCCATTACGTCATGCTTCAAAAATGTGGAAAATGGTCCGTTTTCAAATGTTTTATTTTTGAACGTCAGTTCACATTTGTAGGTGGATCATCAGTGTTAGAGCTAAAATTAGCATGTTTAAAGTGGTTTTCATGCTTCCAGGGGCCCAAAACACAAGATTTATGGAATGGTTAAAAGTGCATGAAAATGGCCAATTTACTCACTCTGAGTTCTCAAAAAGGGTTTCTTCACCCCGGGAAGTTAATTAAATACCATTTGGAGGCATTTAATGTTCGAGCAAAAACGGCTGATTTTCGACAAAAGAGATAACACCCCCCCATTACGTCATGCTTCAGAAATGTGGAAAATGGTCAGTTTTCAAATGTTTTATTTTTGAACGTCAGTTCACATTTGTAGGTGGATCATCAGTGTTAGAGCTAAAATTAGCATGTTTAAAGTGATTTTCATGCTTCCAGGGGCCCAAAACACAAGATTTATGGAATGGTTAAAAGTGCACGAAAATGGCCAATTTACTCACTCTGAGTTCTCAAAAAGGGTTTCTTCACCCCGGGAAGTTAATTAAATACCATTTGGAGGCATTTAATGTTCGAGCAAAAACGGCTGATTTTCGACAAAAGAGATAACACCCCCCCATTACGTCATGCTTCAGAAATGTGGAAAATGGTCCGTTTTCAAATGTTTTATTTTTGAACGTCAGTTCACATTTGTAGGTGGATCATCAGTGTTAGAGCTAAAATTAGCATGTTTAAAGTGATTTTCATGCTTCCAGGGGCTCGGGAAGTTAATTAAATACCATTTGGAGGCATTTAATGTTCGAGCAAAAACGGCTGATTTTCGACAAAAGAGATAACACCCCCCCATTACGTCATGCTTCAGAAATGTGGAAAATGGTCCGTTTTCAAATGTTTTATTTTTGAACGTCAGTTCACATTTGTAGGTGGATCATCAGTGTTAGAGCTAAAATTTGCATGTTTAAAGTGATTTTCATGCTTCCAGGGGCCCAAAACACAAGATTTATGGAATGGTTAAAAGTGCATGAAAATGGCCAATTTACTCACTCTGAGTTCTCAAAAAGGGTTTCTTCACCCCGGGAAGTTAATTAAATACCATTTGGAGGCATTTAATGTTCGAGCAAAAACGGCTGATTTTCGACAAAAGAGATAACACCCCCCCATTACGTCATGCTTCAGAAATGTGGAAAATGGTCCGTTTTCAAATGTTTTATTTTTGAACGTCAGTTCACATTTGTAGGTGGATCATCAGTGTTAGAGCTAAAATTAGCATGTTTAAAGTGATTTTCATGCTTCCAGGGGCCCAAAACACAAGATTTATGGAATGGTTAAAAGTGCATGAAAATGGCCAATTTACTCACTCTGAGTTCTCAAAAAGGGTTTCTTCACCCCGGGAAGTTAATTAAATACCATTTGGAGGCATTTAATGTTCGAGCAAAAACGGCTGATTTTCGACAAAAGAGATAACACCCCCCCATTACGTCATGCTTCAGAAATGTGGAAAATGGTCCGTTTTCAAATGTTTTATTTTTGAACGTCAGTTCACATTTGTAGGTGGATCATCAGTGTTAGAGCTAAAATTAGCATGTTTAAAGTGATTTTCATGCTTCCAGGGGCTCGGGAAGTTAATTAAATACCATTTGGAGGCATTTAATGTTCGAGCAAAAACGGCTGATTTTCGACAAAAGAGATAACACCCCCCCCATTACGTCATGCTTCAGAAATGTGGAAAATGGTCCGTTTTCAAATGTTTTATTTTTGAACGTCAGTTCACATTTGTAGGTGGATCATCAGTGTTAGAGCTAAAATTAGCATGTTTAAAGTGATTTTCATGCTTCCAGGGGCTCGGGAAGTTAATTAAATACCATTTGGAGGCATTTAATGTTCGAGCAAAAACGGCTGATTTTCGACAAAAGAGATAACACCCCCCCATTACGTCATGCTTCAGAAATGTGGAAAATGGTCCGTTTTCAAATGTTTTATTTTTGAACGTCAGTTCACATTTGTAGGTGGATCATCAGTGTTAGAGCTAAAATTAGCATGTTTAAAGTGATTTTCATGCTTCCAGGGGCCCAAAACACAAGATTTATGGAATGGTTAAAAGTGCATGAAAATGGCCAATTTACTCACTCTGAGTTCTCAAAAAGGGTTTCTTCACCCCGGGAAGTTAATTAAATACCATTTGGAGGCATTTAATGTTCGAGCAAAAACGGCTGATTTTCGACAAAAGAGATAACACCCCCCCATTACGTCATGCTTCAGAAATGTGGAAAATGGTCCGTTTTCAAATGTTTTATTTTTGAACGTCAGTTCACATTTGTAGGTGGATCATCAGTGTTAGAGCTAAAATTAGCATGTTTAAAGTGATTTTCATGCTTCCAGGGGCTCGGGAAGTTAATTAAATACCATTTGGAGGCATTTCATGTTCGAGCAAAAACGGCTGATTTTCGACAAAAGAGATAACACCCCCCCATTACGTCATGCTTCAGAAATGTGGAAAATGGTCCGTTTTCAAATGTTTTATTTTTGAACGTCAGTTCACATTTGTAGGTGGATCATCAGTGTTAGAGCTAAAATTAGCATGTTTAAAGTGATTTTCATGCTTCCAGGGGCCCAAAACACAAGATTTATGGAATGGTTAAAAGTGCATGAAAATGGCCAATTTACTCACTCTGAGTTCTCAAAAAGGGTTTCTTCACCCCGGGAAGTTAATTAAATACCATTTGGAGGCATTTAATGTTCGAGCAAAAACGGCTGATTTTCGACAAAAGAGATAACACCCCCCCATTACGTCATGCTTCAGAAATGTGGAAAATGGTCCGTTTTCAAATGTTTTATTTTTGAACGTCAGTTCACATTTGTAGGTGGATCATCAGTGTTAGAGCTAAAATTAGCATGTTTAAAGTGATTTTCATGCTTCCAGGGGCTCGGGAAGTTAATGAAATACCATTTGGAGGCATTTAATGTTCGAGCAAAAACGGCAGATTTTCGACAAAAGAGATAACACCCCCCCATTACGTCATGCTTCAGAAATGTGGAAAATGGTCCGTTTTCAAATGTTTTATTTTTGAACGTCAGTTCACATTTGTAGGTGGATCATCAGTGTTAGAGCTAAAATTAGCATGTTTAAAGTGATTTTCATGCTTCCAGGGGCTCGGGAAGTTAATTAAATACCATTTGGAGGCATTTAATGTTCGAGCAAAAACGGCTGATTTTCGACAAAAGAGATAACACCCCCCCATTACGTCATGCTTCAGAAATGTGGAAAATGGTCCGTTTTCAAATGTTTTATTTTTGAACGTCAGTTCACATTTGTAGGTGGATCATCAGTGTTAGAGCTAAAATTTGCATGTTTAAAGTGATTTTCATGCTTCCAGGGGCCCAAAACACAAGATTTATGGAATGGTTAAAAGTGCATGAAAATGGCCAATTTACTCACTCTGAGTTCTCAAAAAGGGTTTCTTCACCCCGGGAAGTTAATTAAATACCATTTGGAGGCATTTAATGTTCGAGCAAAAACGGCTGATTTTCGACAAAAGAGATAACACCCCCCATTACGTCATGCTTCAGAAATGTGGAAAATGGTCCGTTTTCAAATGTTTTATTTTTGAACGTCAGTTCACATTTGTAGGTGGATCATCAGTGTTAGAGCTAAAATTAGCATGTTTAAAGTGATTTTCATGCTTCCAGGGGCTCGGGAAGTTAATTAAATACCATTTGGAGGCATTTAATGTTCGAGCAAAAACGGCTGATTTTCGACAAAAGAGATAACACCCCCCCATTACGTCATGCTTCAGAAATGTGGAAAATGGTCCGTTTTCAAATGTTTTATTTTTGAACGTCAGTTCACATTTGTAGGTGGATCATCAGTGTTAGAGCTAAAATTTGCATGTTTAAAGTGATTTTCATGCTTCCAGGGGCCCAAAACACAAGATTTATGGAATGGTTAAAAGTGCATGAAAATGGCCAATTTACTCACTCTGAGTTCTCAAAAAGGGTTTCTTCACCCCGGGAAGTTAATTAAATACCATTTGGAGGCATTTAATGTTCGAGCAAAAACGGCTGATTTTCGACAAAAGAGATAACACCCCCCCATTACGTCATGCTTCAGAAATGTGGAAAATGGTCCGTTTTCAAATGTTTTATTTTTGAACGTCAGTTCACATTTGTAGGTGGATCATCAGTGTTAGAGCTAAAATTAGCATGTTTAAAGTGATTTTCATGCTTCCAGGGGCCCAAAACACAAGATTTATGGAATGGTTAAAAGTGCATGAAAATGGCCAATTTACTCACTCTGAGTTCTCAAAAAGGGTTTCTTCACCCCGGGAAGTTAATTAAATACCATTTGGAGGCATTTAATGTTCGAGCAAAAACGGCTGATTTTCGACAAAAGAGATAACACCCCCCCATTACGTCATGCTTCAGAAATGTGGAAAATGGTCCGTTTTCAAATGTTTTATTTTTGAACGTCAGTTCACATTTGTAGGTGGATCATCAGTGTTAGAGCTAAAATTAGCATGTTTAAAGTGATTTTCATGCTTCCAGGGGCTCGGGAAGTTAATTAAATACCATTTGGAGGCATTTAATGTTCGAGCAAAAACGGCTGATTTTCGACAAAAGAGATAACACCCCCCCATTACGTCATGCTTCAGAAATGTGGAAAATGGTCCGTTTTCAAATGTTTTATTTTTGAACGTCAGTTCACATTTGTAGGTGGATCATCAGTGTTAGAGCTAAAATTAGCATGTTTAAAGTGATTTTCATGCTTCCAGGGGCTCGGGAAGTTAATTAAATACCATTTGGAGGCATTTAATGTTCGAGCAAAAACGGCTGATTTTCGACAAAAGAGATAACACCCCCCCATTACGTCATGCTTCAGAAATGTGGAAAATGGTCCGTTTTCAAATGTTTTATTTTTGAACGTCAGTTCACATTTGTAGGTGGATCATCAGTGTTAGAGCTAAAATTAGCATGTTTAAAGTGATTTTCATGCTTCCAGGGGCCCAAAACACAAGATTTATGGAATGGTTAAAAGTGCATGAAAATGGCCAATTTACTCACTCTGAGTTCTCAAAAAGGGTTTCTTCACCCCGGGAAGTTAATTAAATACCATTTGGAGGCATTTAATGTTCGAGCAAAAACGGCTGATTTTCGACAAAAGAGATAACACCCCCCCATTACGTCATGCTTCAGAAATGTGGAAAATGGTCCGTTTTCAAATGTTTTATTTTTGAACGTCAGTTCACATTTGTAGGTGGATCATCAGTGTTAGAGCTAAAATTAGCATGTTTAAAGTGATTTTCATGCTTCCAGGGGCTCGGGAAGTTAATTAAATACCATTTGGAGGCATTTAATGTTCGAGCAAAAACGGCTGATTTTCGACAAAAGAGATAACACCCCCCCATTACGTCATGCTTCAGAAATGTGGAAAATGGTCCGTTTTCAAATGTTTTATTTTTGAACGTCAGTTCACATTTGTAGGTGGATCATCAGTGTTAGAGCTAAAATTAGCATGTTTAAAGTGATTTTCATGCTTCCAGGGGCCCAAAACACAAGATTTATGGAATGGTTAAAAGTGCATGAAAATGGCCAATTTACTCACTCTGAGTTCTCAAAAAGGGTTTCTTCACCCCGGGAAGTTAATTAAATACCATTTGGAGGCATTTAATGTTCGAGCAAAAACGGCTGATTTTCGACAAAAGAGATAACACCCCCCCATTACGTCATGCTTCAGAAATGTGGAAAATGGTCCGTTTTCAAATGTTTTATTTTTGAACGTCAGTTCACATTTGTAGGTGGATCATCAGTGTTAGAGCTAAAATTAGCATGTTTAAAGTGATTTTCATGCTTCCAGGGGCCCAAAACACAAGATTTATGGAATGGTTTAAAGTGCATGAAAATGGCCAATTTACTCACTCTGAGTTCTCAAAAAGGGTTTCTTCACCCCGGGAAGTTAATTAAATACCATTTGGAGGCATTTAATGTTAGAGCAAAAACGGCTGATTTTCGACAAAAGAGATAACACCCCCCCATTACGTCATGCTTCAGAAATGTGGAAAATGGTCCGTTTTCAAATGTTTTATTTTTGAACGTCAGTTCACATTTGTAGGTGGATCATCAGTGTTAGAGCTAAAATTAGCATGTTTAAAGTGATTTTCATGCTTCCAGGGGCTCGGGAAGTTAATTAAATACCATTTGGAGGCATTTAATGTTCGAGCAAAAACGGCTGATTTTCGACAAAAGAGATAACACCCCCCCATTACGTCATGCTTCAGAAATGTGGAAAATGGTCCGTTTTCAAATGTTTTATTTTTGAACGTCAGTTCACATTTGTAGGTGGATCATCAGTGTTAGAGCTAAAATTAGCATGTTTAAAGTGATTTTCATGCTTCCAGGGGCTCGGGAAGTTAATTAAATACCATTTGGAGGCATTTAATGTTCAAGCAAAAACGGCTGATTTTCGACAAAAGAGATAACACCCCCCCATTACGTCATGCTTCAGAAATGTGGAAAATGGTCCGTTTTCAAATGTTTTATTTTTGAACGTCAGTTCACATTTGTAGGTGGATCATCAGTGTTAGAGCTAAAATTAGCATGTTTAAAGTGATTTTCATGCTTCCAGGGGCCCAAAACACAAGATTTATGGAATGGTTAAAAGTGCATGAAAATGGCCAATTTACTCACTCTGAGTTCTCAAAAAGGGTTTCTTCACCCCGGGAAGTTAATTAAATACCATTTGGAGGCATTTAATGTTCGAGCAAAAACGGCTGATTTTCGACAAAAGAGATAACACCCCCCCATTACGTCATGCTTCAGAAATGTGGAAAATGGTCCGTTTTCAAATGTTTTATTTTTGAACGTCAGTTCACATTTGTAGGTGGATCATCAGTGTTAGAGCTAAAATTAGCATGTTTAAAGTGATTTTCATGCTTCCAGGGGCCCAAAACACAAGATTTATGGAATGGTTAAAAGTGCATGAAAATGGCCAATTTACTCACTCTGAGTTCTCAAAAAGGGTTTCTTCACCCCGGGAAGTTAATTAAATACCATTTGGAGGCATTTAATGTTCGAGCAAAAACGGCTGATTTTCGACAAAAGAGATAACACCCCCCCATTACGTCATGCTTCAGAAATGTGGAAAATGGTCCGTTTTCAAATGTTTTATTTTTGAACGTCAGTTCACATTTGTAGGTGGATCATCAGTGTTAGAGCTAAAATTAGCATGTTTAAAGTGATTTTCATGCTTCCAGGGGCCCAAAACACAAGATTTATGGAATGGTTAAAAGTGCATGAAAATGGCCAATTTACTGACTCTGAGTTCTCAAAAAGGGTTTCTTCACCCCGGGAAGTTAATTAAATACCATTTGGAGGCATTTAATGTTCGAGCAAAAACAGCTGATTTTCGACAAAAGAGATAACACCCCCCCATTACGTCATGCTTCAGAAATGTGGAAAATGGTCCGTTTTCAAATGTTTTATTTTTGAACGTCAGTTCACATTTGTAGGTGGATCATCAGTGTTAGAGCTAAAATTAGCATGTTTAAAGTGATTTTCATGCTTCCAGGGGCTCGGGAAGTTAATTAAATACCATTTGGAGGCATTTAATGTTCGAGCAAAAACGGCTGATTTTCGACAAAAGAGATAACACCCCCCCATTACGTCATGCTTCAGAAATGTGGAAAATGGTCCGTTTTCAAATGTTTTATTTTTGAACGTCAGTTCACATTTGTAGGTGGATCATCAGTGTTAGAGCTAAAATTAGCATGTTTAAAGTGATTTTCATGCTTCCAGGGGCTCGGGAAGTTAATTAAATACCATTTGGAGGCATTTAATGTTCGAGCAAAAACGGCTGATTTTCGACAAAAGAGATAACACCCCCCCATTACGTCATGCTTCAGAAATGTGGAAAATGGTCCGTTTTCAAATGTTTTATTTTTGAACGTCAGTTCACATTTGTAGGTGGATCATCAGTGTTAGAGCTAAAATTAGCATGTTTAAAGTGATTTTCATGCTTCCAGGGGCCCAAAACACAAGATTTATGGAATGGTTAAAAGTGCATGAAAATGGCCAATTTACTCACTCTGAGTTCTCAAAAAGGGTTTCTTCACCCCGGGAAGTTAATTAAATACCATTTGGAGGCATTTAATGTTCGAGCAAAAACGGCTGATTTTCGACAAAAGAGATAACACCCCCCCATTACGTCATGCTTCAGAAATGTGGAAAATGGTCCGTTTTCAAATGTTTTATTTTTGAACGTCAGTTCACATTTGTAGGTGGATCATCAGTGTTAGAGCTAAAATTAGCATGTTTAAAGTGATTTTCATGCTTCCAGGGGCCCAAAACACAAGATTTATGGAATGGTTAAAAGTGCATGAAAATGGCCAATTTACTCACTCTGAGTTCTCAAAAAGGGTTTCTTCACCCCGGGAAGTTAATTAAATACCATTTGGAGGCATTTAATGTTCGAGCAAAAACGGCTGATTTTCGACAAAAGAGATAACACCCCCCCATTACGTCATGCTTCAGAAATGTGGAAAATGGTCCGTTTTCAAATGTTTTATTTTTGAACGTCAGTTCACATTTGTAGGTGGATCATCAGTGTTAGAGCTAAAATTAGCATGTTTAAAGTGATTTTCATGCTTCCAGGGGCTCGGGAAGTTAATTAAATACCATTTGGAGGCATTTAATGTTCGAGCAAAAACGGCTGATTTTCGACAAAAGAGATAACACCCCCCCATTACGTCATGCTTCAGAAATGTGGAAAATGGTCCGTTTTCAAATGTTTTATTTTTGAACGTCAGTTCACATTTGTAGGTGGATCATCAGTGTTAGAGCTAAAATTAGCATGTTTAAAGTGATTTTCATGCTTCCAGGGGCTCGGGAAGTTAATTAAATACCATTTGGAGGCATTTAATGTTCGAGCAAAAACGGCTGATTTTCGACAAAAGAGATAACACCCCCCCCATTACGTCATGCTTCAGAAATGTGGAAAATGGTCCGTTTTCAAATGTTTTATTTTTGAACGTCAGTTCACATTTGTAGGTGGATCATCAGTGTTAGAGCTAAAATTAGCATGTTTAAAGTGATTTTCATGCTTCCAGGGGCCCAAAACACAAGATTTATGGAATGGTTAAAAGTGCATGAAAATGGCCAATTTACTCACTCTGAGTTCTCAAAAAGGGTTTCTTCACCCCGGGAAGTTAATTAAATACCATTTGGAGGCATTTAATGTTCGAGCAAAAACGGCTGATTTTCGACAAAAGAGATAACACCCCCCCATTACGTCATGCTTCAGAAATGTGGAAAATGGTCCGTTTTCAAATGTTTTATTTTTGAACGTCAGTTCACATTTGTAGGTGGATCATCAGTGTTAGAGCTAAAATTAGCATGTTTAAAGTGATTTTCATGCTTCCAGGGGCCCAAAACACAAGATTTATGGAATGGTTAAAAGTGCATGAAAATGGCCAATTTACTCACTCTGAGTTCTCAAAAAGGGTTTCTTCACCCCGGGAAGTTAATTAAATACCATTTGGAGGCATTTAATGTTAGAGCAAAAACGGCTGATTTTCGACAAAAGAGATAACACCCCCCCATTACGTCATGCTTCAGAAATGTGGAAAATGGTCCGTTTTCAAATGTTTTATTTTTGAACGTCAGTTCACATTTGTAGGTGGATCATCAGTGTTAGAGCTAAAATTAGCATGTTTAAAGTGATTTTCATGCTTCCAGGGGCTCGGGAAGTTAATTAAATACCATTTGGAGGCATTTAATGTTCGAGCAAAAACGGCTGATTTTCGACAAAAGAGATAACACCCCCCCATTACGTCATGCTTCAGAAATGTGGAAAATGGTCCGTTTTCAAATGTTTTATTTTTGAACGTCAGTTCACATTTGTAGGTGGATCATCAGTGTTAGAGCTAAAATTAGCATGTTTAAAGTGATTTTCATGCTTCCAGGGGCCCAAAACACAAGATTTATGGAATGGTTAAAAGTGCATGAAAATGGCCAATTTACTCACTCTGAGTTCTCAAAAAGGGTTTCTTCACCCCGGGAAGTTAATTAAATACCATTTGGAGGCATTTAATGTTCGAGCAAAAACGGCTGATTTTCGACAAAAGAGATAACACCCCCCCATTACGTCATGCTTCAGAAATGTGGAAAATGGTCCGTTTTCAAATGTTTTATTTTTGAACGTCAGTTCACATTTGTACGTGGATCATCAGTGTTAGAGCTAAAATTAGCATGTTTAAAGTGATTTTCATGCTTCCAGGGGCTCGGGAAGTTAATTAAATACCATTTGGAGGCATTTAATGTTCGAGCAAAAACGGCTGATTTTCGACAAAAGAGATAACACCCCCCCATTACGTCATGCTTCAGAAATGTGGAAAATGGTCCGTTTTCAAATGTTTTATTTTTGAACGTCAGTTCACATTTGTAGGTGGATCATCAGTGTTAGAGCTAAAATTAGCATGTTTAAAGTGATTTTCATGCTTCCAGGGGCCCAAAACACAAGATTTATGGAATGGTTAAAAGTGCATGAAAATGGCCAATTTACTCACTCTGAGTTCTCAAAAAGGGTTTCTTCACCCCGGGAAGTTAATTAAATACCATTTGGAGGCATTTAATGTTCGAGCAAAAACGGCTGATTTTCGACAAAAGAGATAACACCCCCCCATTACGTCATGCTTCAGAAATGTGGAAAATGGTCCGTTTTCAAATGTTTTATTTTTGAACGTCAGTTCACATTTGTAGGTGGATCATCAGTGTTAGAGCTAAAATTAGCATGTTTAAAGTGATTTTCATGCTTCCAGGGGCCCAAAACACAAGATTTATGGAATGGTTAAAAGTGCATGAAAATGGCCAATTTACTCACTCTGAGTTCTCAAAAAGGGTTTCTTCACCCCGGGAAGTTAATTAAATACCATTTGGAGGCATTTAATGTTAGAGCAAAAACGGCTGATTTTCGACAAAAGAGATAACACCCCCCCATTACGTCATGCTTCAGAAATGTGGAAAATGGTCCGTTTTCAAATGTTTTATTTTTGAACGTCAGTTCACATTTGTAGGTGGATCATCAGTGTTAGAGCTAAAATTAGCATGTTTAAAGTGATTTTCATGCTTCCAGGGGCTCGGGAAGTTAATTAAATACCATTTGGAGGCATTTAATGTTCGAGCAAAAACGGCTGATTTTCGACAAAAGAGATAACACCCCCCCATTACGTCATGCTTCAGAAATGTGGAAAATGGTCCGTTTTCAAATGTTTTATTTTTGAACGTCAGTTCACATTTGTAGGTGGATCATCAGTGTTAGAGCTAAAATTAGCATGTTTAAAGTGATTTTCATGCTTCCAGGGGCTCGGGAAGTTAATTAAATACCATTTGGAGGCATTTAATGTTCAAGCAAAAACGGCTGATTTTCGACAAAAGAGATAACACCCCCCCATTACGTCATGCTTCAGAAATGTGGAAAATGGTCCGTTTTCAAATGTTTTATTTTTGAACGTCAGTTCACATTTGTAGGTGGATCATCAGTGTTAGAGCTAAAATTAGCATGTTTAAAGTGATTTTCATGCTTCCAGGGGCCCAAAACACAAGATTTATGGAATGGTTAAAAGTGCATGAAAATGGCCAATTTACTCACTCTGAGTTCTCAAAAAGGGTTTCTTCACCCCGGGAAGTTAATTAAATACCATTTGGAGGCATTTAATGTTCGAGCAAAAACGGCTGATTTTCGACAAAAGAGATAACACCCCCCCATTACGTCATGCTTCAGAAATGTGGAAAATGGTCCGTTTTCAAATGTTTTATTTTTGAACGTCAGTTCACATTTGTAGGTGGATCATCAGTGTTAGAGCTAAAATTAGCATGTTTAAAGTGATTTTCATGCTTCCAGGGGCCCAAAACACAAGATTTATGGAATGGTTAAAAGTGCATGAAAATGGCCAATTTACTCACTCTGAGTTCTCAAAAAGGGTTTCTTCACCCCGGGAAGTTAATTAAATACCATTTGGAGGCATTTAATGTTCGAGCAAAAACGGCTGATTTTCGACAAAAGAGATAACACCCCCCCATTACGTCATGCTTCAGAAATGTGGAAAATGGTCCGTTTTCAAATGTTTTATTTTTGAACGTCAGTTCACATTTGTAGGTGGATCATCAGTGTTAGAGCTAAAATTAGCATGTTTAAAGTGATTTTCATGCTTCCAGGGGCCCAAAACACAAGATTTATGGAATGGTTAAAAGTGCATGAAAATGGCCAATTTACTCACTCTGAGTTCTCAAAAAGGGTTTCTTCACCCCGGGAAGTTAATTAAATACCATTTGGAGGCATTTAATGTTCGAGCAAAAACAGCTGATTTTCGACAAAAGAGATAACACCCCCCCATTACGTCATGCTTCAGAAATGTGGAAAATGGTCCGTTTTCAAATGTTTTATTTTTGAACGTCAGTTCACATTTGTAGGTGGATCATCAGTGTTAGAGCTAAAATTAGCATGTTTAAAGTGATTTTCATGCTTCCAGGGGCTCGGGAAGTTAATTAAATACCATTTGGAGGCATTTAATGTTCGAGCAAAAACGGCTGATTTTCGACAAAAGAGATAACACCCCCCCATTACGTCATGCTTCAGAAATGTGGAAAATGGTCCGTTTTCAAATGTTTTATTTTTGAACGTCAGTTCACATTTGTAGGTGGATCATCAGTGTTAGAGCTAAAATTAGCATGTTTAAAGTGATTTTCATGCTTCCAGGGGCTCGGGAAGTTAATTAAATACCATTTGGAGGCATTTAATGTTCGAGCAAAAACGGCTGATTTTCGACAAAAGAGATAACACCCCCCCATTACGTCATGCTTCAGAAATGTGGAAAATGGTCCGTTTTCAAATGTTTTATTTTTGAACGTCAGTTCACATTTGTAGGTGGATCATCAGTGTTAGAGCTAAAATTAGCATGTTTAAAGTGATTTTCATGCTTCCAGGGGCCCAAAACACAAGATTTATGGAATGGTTAAAAGTGCATGAAAATGGCCAATTTACTCACTCTGAGTTCTCAAAAAGGGTTTCTTCACCCCGGGAAGTTAATTAAATACCATTTGGAGGCATTTAATGTTCGAGCAAAAACGGCTGATTTTCGACAAAAGAGATAACACCCCCCCATTACGTCATGCTTCAGAAATGTGGAAAATGGTCCGTTTTCAAATGTTTTATTTTTGAACGTCAGTTCACATTTGTAGGTGGATCATCAGTGTTAGAGCTAAAATTAGCATGTTTAAAGTGATTTTCATGCTTCCAGGGGCCCAAAACACAAGATTTATGGAATGGTTAAAAGTGCATGAAAATGGCCAATTTACTCACTCTGAGTTCTCAAAAAGGGTTTCTTCACCCCGGGAAGTTAATTAAATACCATTTGGAGGCATTTAATGTTAGAGCAAAAACGGCTGATTTTCGACAAAAGAGATAACACCCCCCATTACGTCATGCTTCAGAAATGTGGAAAATGGTCCGTTTTCAAATGTTTTATTTTTGAACGTCAGTTCACATTTGTAGGTGGATCATCAGTGTTAGAGCTAAAATTAGCATGTTTAAAGTGATTTTCATGCTTCCAGGGGCTCGGGAAGTTAATTAAATACCATTTGGAGGCATTTAATGTTCGAGCAAAAACGGCTGATTTTCGACAAAAGAGATAACACCCCCCATTACGTCATGCTTCAGAAATGTGGAAAATGGTCCGTTTTCAAATGTTTTATTTTTGAACGTCAGTTCACATTTGTAGGTGGATCATCAGTGTTAGAGCTAAAATTAGCATGTTTAAAGTGATTTTCATGCTTCCAGGGGCTCGGGAAGTTAATTAAATACCATTTGGAGGCATTTAATGTTCAAGCAAAAACGGCTGATTTTCGACAAAAGAGATAACACCCCCCCATTACGTCATGCTTCAGAAATGTGGAAAATGGTCCGTTTTCAAATGTTTTATTTTTGAACGTCAGTTCACATTTGTAGGTGGATCATCAGTGTTAGAGCTAAAATTAGCATGTTTAAAGTGATTTTCATGCTTCCAGGGGCCCAAAACACAAGATTTATGGAATGGTTAAAAGTGCATGAAAATGGCCAATTTACTCACTCTGAGTTCTCAAAAAGGGTTTCTTCACCCCGGGAAGTTAATTAAATACCATTTGGAGGCATTTAATGTTCGAGCAAAAACGGCTGATTTTCGACAAAAGAGATAACACCCCCCCATTACGTCATGCTTCAGAAATGTGGAAAATGGTCCGTTTTCAAATGTTTTATTTTTGAACGTCAGTTCACATTTGTAGGTGGATCATCAGTGTTAGAGCTAAAATTAGCATGTTTAAAGTGATTTTCATGCTTCCAGGGGCCCAAAACACAAGATTTATGGAATGGTTAAAAGTGCATGAAAATGGCCAATTTACTCACTCTGAGTTCTCAAAAAGGGTTTCTTCACCCCGGGAAGTTAATTAAATACCATTTGGAGGCATTTAATGTTCGAGCAAAAACGGCTGATTTTCGACAAAAGAGATAACACCCCCCCATTACGTCATGCTTCAGAAATGTGGAAAATGGTCCGTTTTCAAATGTTTTATTTTTGAACGTCAGTTCACATTTGTAGGTGGATCATCAGTGTTAGAGCTAAAATTAGCATGTTTAAAGTGATTTTCATGCTTCCAGGGGCCCAAAACACAAGATTTATGGAATGGTTAAAAGTGCATCAAAATGGCCAATTTACTCACTCTGAGTTCTCAAAAAGGGTTTCTTCACCCCGGGAAGTTAATTAAATACCATTTGGAGGCATTTAATGTTAGAGCAAAAACGGCTGATTTTCGACAAAAGAGCTAACACCCCCCCATTACGTCATGCTTCAGAAATGTGGAAAATGGTCCGTTTTCAAATGTTTTATTTTTGAACGTCAGTTCACATTTGTAGGTGGATCATCAGTGTTAGAGCTAAAATTAGCATGTTTAAAGTGATTTTCATGCTTCCAGGGGCCCAAAACACAAGATTTATGGAATGGTTAAAAGTGCATGAAAATGGCCAATTTACTCACTCTGAGTTCTCAAAAAGGGTTTCTTCACCCCGGGAAGTTAATTAAATACCATTTGGAGGCATTTAATGTTCGAGCAAAAACGGCTGATTTTCGACAAAAGAGATAACACCCCCCCATTACGTCATGCTTCAGAAATGTGGAAAATGGTCCGTTTTCAAATGTTTTATTTTTGAACGTCAGTTCACATTTGTACGTGGATCATCAGTGTTAGAGCTAAAATTAGCATGTTTAAAGTGATTTTCATGCTTCCAGGGGCTCGGGAAGTTAATTAAATACCATTTGGAGGCATTTAATGTTCGAGCAAAAACGGCTGATTTTCGACAAAAGAGATAACACCCCCCCATTACGTCATGCTTCAGAAATGTGGAAAATGGTCCGTTTTCAAATGTTTTATTTTTGAACGTCAGTTCACATTTGTAGGTGGATCATCAGTGTTAGAGCTAAAATTAGCATGTTTAAAGTGATTTTCATGCTTCCAGGGGCCCAAAACACAAGATTTATGGAATGGTTAAAAGTGCATGAAAATGGCCAATTTACTCACTCTGAGTTCTCAAAAAGGGTTTCTTCACCCCGGGAAGTTAATTAAATACCATTTGGAGGCATTTAATGTTCGAGCAAAAACGGCTGATTTTCGACAAAAGAGATAACACCCCCCCATTACGTCATGCTTCAGAAATGTGGAAAATGGTCCGTTTTCAAATGTTTTATTTTTGAACGTCAGTTCACATTTGTAGGTGGATCATCAGTGTTAGAGCTAAAATTAGCATGTTTAAAGTGATTTTCATGCTTCCAGGGGCCCAAAACACAAGATTTATGGAATGGTTAAAAGTGCATGAAAATGGCCAATTTACTCACTCTGAGTTCTCAAAAAGGGTTTCTTCACCCCGGGAAGTTAATTAAATACCATTTGGAGGCATTTAATGTTAGAGCAAAAACGGCTGATTTTCGACAAAAGAGATAACACCCCCCCATTACGTCATGCTTCAGAAATGTGGAAAATGGTCCGTTTTCAAATGTTTTATTTTTGAACGTCAGTTCACATTTGTAGGTGGATCATCAGTGTTAGAGCTAAAATTAGCATGTTTAAAGTGATTTTCATGCTTCCAGGGGCTCGGGAAGTTAATTAAATACCATTTGGAGGCATTTAATGTTCGAGCAAAAACGGCTGATTTTCGACAAAAGAGATAACACCCCCCCATTACGTCATGCTTCAGAAATGTGGAAAATGGTCCGTTTTCAAATGTTTTATTTTTGAACGTCAGTTCACATTTGTAGGTGGATCATCAGTGTTAGAGCTAAAATTAGCATGTTTAAAGTGATTTTCATGCTTCCAGGGGCTCGGGAAGTTAATTAAATACCATTTGGAGGCATTTAATGTTCAAGCAAAAACGGCTGATTTTCGACAAAAGATATAACACCCCCCCATTACGTCATGCTTCAGAAATGTGGAAAATGGTCCGTTTTCAAATGTTTTATTTTTGAACGTCAGTTCACATTTGTAGGTGGATCATCAGTGTTAGAGCTAAAATTAGCATGTTTAAAGTGATTTTCATGCTTCCAGGGGCCCAAAACACAAGATTTATGGAATGGTTAAAAGTGCATGAAAATGGCCAATTTACTCACTCTGAGTTCTCAAAAAGGGTTTCTTCACCCCGGGAAGTTAATTAAATACCATTTGGAGGCATTTAATGTTCGAGCAAAAACGGCTGATTTTCGACAAAAGAGATAACACCCCCCCATTACGTCATGCTTCAGAAATGTGGAAAATGGTCCGTTTTCAAATGTTTTATTTTTGAACGTCAGTTCACATTTGTAGGTGGATCATCAGTGTTAGAGCTAAAATTAGCATGTTTAAAGTGATTTTCATGCTTCCAGGGGCCCAAAACACAAGATTTATGGAATGGTTAAAAGTGCATGAAAATGGCCAATTTACTCACTCTGAGTTCTCAAAAAGGGTTTCTTCACCCCGGGAAGTTAATTAAATACCATTTGGAGGCATTTAATGTTCGAGCAAAAACGGCTGATTTTCGACAAAAGAGATAACACCCCCCCATTACGTCATGCTTCAGAAATGTGGAAAATGGTCCGTTTTCAAATGTTTTATTTTTGAACGTCAGTTCACATTTGTAGGTGGATCATCAGTGTTAGAGCTAAAATTAGCATGTTTAAAGTGATTTTCATGCTTCCAGGGGCCCAAAACACAAGATTTATGGAATGGTTAAAAGTGCATGAAAATGGCCAATTTACTCACTCTGAGTTCTCAAAAAGGGTTTCTTCACCCCGGGAAGTTAATTAAATACCATTTGGAGGCATTTAATGTTCGAGCAAAAACAGCTGATTTTCGACAAAAGAGATAACACCCCCCCATTACGTCATGCTTCAGAAATGTGGAAAATGGTCCGTTTTCAAATGTTTTATTTTTGAACGTCAGTTCACATTTGTAGGTGGATCATCAGTGTTAGAGCTAAAATTAGCATGTTTAAAGTGATTTTCATGCTTCCAGGGGCTCGGGAAGTTAATTAAATACCATTTGGAGGCATTTAATGTTCGAGCAAAAACGGCTGATTTTCGACAAAAGAGATAACACCCCCCCATTACGTCATGCTTCAGAAATGTGGAAAATGGTCCGTTTTCAAATGTTTTATTTTTGAACGTCAGTTCACATTTGTAGGTGGATCATCAGTGTTAGAGCTAAAATTAGCATGTTTAAAGTGATTTTCATGCTTCCAGGGGCTCGGGAAGTTAATTAAATACCATTTGGAGGCATTTAATGTTCGAGCAAAAACGGCTGATTTTCGACAAAAGAGATAACACCCCCCCATTACGTCATGCTTCAGAAATGTGGAAAATGGTCCGTTTTCAAATGTTTTATTTTTGAACGTCAGTTCACATTTGTAGGTGGATCATCAGTGTTAGAGCTAAAATTAGCATGTTTAAAGTGATTTTCATGCTTCCAGGGGCCCAAAACACAAGATTTATGGAATGGTTAAAAGTGCATGAAAATGGCCAATTTACTCACTCTGAGTTCTCAAAAAGGGTTTCTTCACCCCGGGAAGTTAATTAAATACCATTTGGAGGCATTTAATGTTCGAGCAAAAACGGCTGATTTTCGACAAAAGAGATAACACCCCCCCATTACGTCATGCTTCAGAAATGTGGAAAATGGTCCGTTTTCAAATGTTTTATTTTTGAACGTCAGTTCACATTTGTAGGTGGATCATCAGTGTTAGAGCTAAAATTAGCATGTTTAAAGTGATTTTCATGCTTCCAGGGGCCCAAAACACAAGATTTATGGAATGGTTAAAAGTGCATGAAAATGGCCAATTTACTCACTCTGAGTTCTCAAAAAGGGTTTCTTCACCCCGGGAAGTTAATTAAATACCATTTGGAGGCATTTAATGTTAGAGCAAAAACGGCTGATTTTCGACAAAAGAGATAACACCCCCCATTACGTCATGCTTCAGAAATGTGGAAAATGGTCCGTTTTCAAATGTTTTATTTTTGAACGTCAGTTCACATTTGTAGGTGGATCATCAGTGTTAGAGCTAAAATTAGCATGTTTAAAGTGATTTTCATGCTTCCAGGGGCTCGGGAAGTTAATTAAATACCATTTGGAGGCATTTAATGTTCGAGCAAAAACGGCTGATTTTCGACAAAAGAGATAACACCCCCCATTACGTCATGCTTCAGAAATGTGGAAAATGGTCCGTTTTCAAATGTTTTATTTTTGAACGTCAGTTCACATTTGTAGGTGGATCATCAGTGTTAGAGCTAAAATTAGCATGTTTAAAGTGATTTTCATGCTTCCAGGGGCTCGGGAAGTTAATTAAATACCATTTGGAGGCATTTAATGTTCAAGCAAAAACGGCTGATTTTCGACAAAAGAGATAACACCCCCCCATTACGTCATGCTTCAGAAATGTGGAAAATGGTCCGTTTTCAAATGTTTTATTTTTGAACGTCAGTTCACATTTGTAGGTGGATCATCAGTGTTAGAGCTAAAATTAGCATGTTTAAAGTGATTTTCATGCTTCCAGGGGCCCAAAACACAAGATTTATGGAATGGTTAAAAGTGCATGAAAATGGCCAATTTACTCACTCTGAGTTCTCAAAAAGGGTTTCTTCACCCCGGGAAGTTAATTAAATACCATTTGGAGGCATTTAATGTTCGAGCAAAAACGGCTGATTTTCGACAAAAGAGATAACACCCCCCCATTACGTCATGCTTCAGAAATGTGGAAAATGGTCCGTTTTCAAATGTTTTATTTTTGAACGTCAGTTCACATTTGTAGGTGGATCATCAGTGTTAGAGCTAAAATTAGCATGTTTAAAGTGATTTTCATGCTTCCAGGGGCCCAAAACACAAGATTTATGGAATGGTTAAAAGTGCATGAAAATGGCCAATTTACTCACTCTGAGTTCTCAAAAAGGGTTTCTTCACCCCGGGAAGTTAATTAAATACCATTTGGAGGCATTTAATGTTCGAGCAAAAACGGCTGATTTTCGACAAAAGAGATAACACCCCCCCATTACGTCATGCTTCAGAAATGTGGAAAATGGTCCGTTTTCAAATGTTTTATTTTTGAACGTCAGTTCACATTTGTAGGTGGATCATCAGTGTTAGAGCTAAAATTAGCATGTTTAAAGTGATTTTCATGCTTCCAGGGGCCCAAAACACAAGATTTATGGAATGGTTAAAAGTGCATCAAAATGGCCAATTTACTCACTCTGAGTTCTCAAAAAGGGTTTCTTCACCCCGGGAAGTTAATTAAATACCATTTGGAGGCATTTAATGTTAGAGCAAAAACGGCTGATTTTCGACAAAAGAGCTAACACCCCCCCATTACGTCATGCTTCAGAAATGTGGAAAATGGTCCGTTTTCAAATGTTTTATTTTTGAACGTCAGTTCACATTTGTAGGTGGATCATCAGTGTTAGAGCTAAAATTAGCATGTTTAAAGTGATTTTCATGCTTCCAGGGGCTCGGGAAGTTAATTAAATACCATTTGGAGGCATTTAATGTTAGAGCAAAAACGGCTGATTTTCGACAAAAGAGATAACACCCCCCCATTACGTCATGCTTCAGAAATGTGGAAAATGGTCCGTTTTCAAATGTTTTATTTTTGAACGTCAGTTCACATTTGTAGGTGGATCATCAGTGTTAGAGCTAAAATTAGCATGTTTAAAGTGATTTTCATGCTTCCAGGGGCCCAAAACACAAGATTTATGGAATGGTTAAAAGTGCATGAAAATGGCCAATTTACTCACTCTGAGTTCTCAAAAAGGGTTTCTTCACCCCGGGAAGTTAATTAAATACCATTTGGAGGCATTTAATGTTAGAGCAAAAACGGCTGATTTTCGACAAAAGAGATAACACCCCCCCATTACGTCATGCTTCAGAAATGTGGAAAATGGTCCGTTTTCAAATGTTTTATTTTTGAACGTCAGTTCACATTTGTAGGTGGATCATCAGTGTTAGAGCTAAAATTAGCATGTTTAAAGTGATTTTCATGCTTCCAGGGGCCCAAAACACAAGATTTATGGAATGGATAAAAGTGCATGAAAATGGCCAATTTACTCACTCTGAGTTCTCAAAAAGGGTTTCTTCACCCCGGGAAGTTAATTAAATACCATTTGGAGGCATTTAATGTTCGAGCAAAAACGGCTGATTTTCGACAAAAGAGATAACACCCCCCCATTACGTCATGCTTCAGAAATGTGGAAAATGGTCCGTTTTCAAATGTTTTATTTTTGAACGTCAGTTCACATTTGTAGGTGGATCATCAGTGTTAGAGCTAAAATTAGCATGTTTAAAGTGATTTTCATGCTTCCAGGGGCTCGGGAAGTTAATTAAATACCATTTGGAGGCATTTAATGTTCGAGCAAAAACGGCTGATTTTCGACAAAAGAGATAACACCCCCCCATTACGTCATGCTTCAGAAATGTGGAAAATGGTCCGTTTTCAAATGTTTTATTTTTGAACGTCAGTTCACATTTGTAGGTGGATCATCAGTGTTAGAGCTAAAATTAGCATGTTTAAAGTGATTTTCATGCTTCCAGGGGCTCGGGAAGTTAATTAAATACCATTTGGAGGCATTTAATGTTCGAGCAAAAACGGCTGATTTTCGACAAAAGAGATAACACCCCCCCCATTACGTCATGCTTCAGAAATGTGGAAAATGGTCCGTTTTCAAATGTTTTATTTTTGAACGTCAGTTCACATTTGTAGGTGGATCATCAGTGTTAGAGCTAAAATTAGCATGTTTAAAGTGATTTTCATGCTTCCAGGGGCCCAAAACACAAGATTTATGGAATGGTTAAAAGTGCATGAAAATGGCCAATTTACTCACTCTGAGTTCTCAAAAAGGGTTTCTTCACCCCGGGAAGTTAATTAAATACCATTTGGAGGCATTTAATGTTTGAGCAAAAACGGCTGATTTTCGACAAAAGAGATAACACCCCCCCATTACGTCATGCTTCAGAAATGTGGAAAATGGTCCGTTTTCAAATGTTTTATTTTTGAACGTCAGTTCACATTTGTAGGTGGATCATCAGTGTTAGAGCTAAAATTAGCATGTTTAAAGTGATTTTCATGCTTCCAGGGGCCCAAAACACAAGATTTATGGAATGGTTAAAAGTGCATGAAAATGGCCAATTTACTCACTCTGAGTTCTCAAAAAGGGTTTCTTCACCCCGGGAAGTTAATTAAATACCATTTGGAGGCATTTAATGTTCGAGCAAAAACGGCTGATTTTCGACAAAAGAGATAACACCCCCCCATTACGTCATGCTTCAGAAATGTGGAAAATGGTCCGTTTTCAAATGTTTTATTTTTGAACGTCAGTTCACATTTGTAGGTGGATCATCAGTGTTAGAGCTAAAATTAGCATGTTTAAAGTGATTTTCATGCTTCCAGGGGCCCAAAACACAAGATTTATGTAATGGTTAAAAGTGCATGAAAATGGCCAATTTACTCACTCTGAGTTCTCAAAAAGGGTTTCTTCACCCCGGGAAGTTAATTAAATACCATTTGGAGGCATTTAATGTTCGAGCAAAAACGGCTGATATTCGACAAAAGAGATAACACCCCCCCATTACGTCATGCTTCAGAAATGTGGAAAATGGTCCGTTTTCAAATGTTTTATTTTTGAACGTCAGTTCACATTTGTAGGTGGATCATCAGTGTTAGAGCTAAAATTAGCATGTTTAACGTGATTTTCATGCTTCCAGGGGCCCAAAACACAAGATTTATGGAATGGTTAAAAGTGCATGAAAATGGCCAATTTACTCACTCTGAGTTCTCAAAAAGGGTTTCTTCACCCCGGGAAGTTAATTAAATACCATTTGGAGGCATTTAATGTTCGAGCAAAAACGGCTGATTTTCGACAAAAGAGATAACACCCCCCCATTACGTCATGCTTCAGAAATGTAGAAAATGGTCCGTTTTCAAATGTTTTATTTTTGAACGTCAGTTCACATTTGTAGGTGGATCATCAGTGTTAGAGCTAAAATTAGCATGTTTAAAGTGATTTTCATGCTTCCAGGGGCCCAAAACACAAGATTTATGGAATGGTTAAAAGTGCATGAAAATGGCCAATTTACTCACTCTGAGTTCTCAAAAAGGGTTTCTTCACCCCGGGAAGTTAATTAAATACCATTTGGAGGCATTTAATGTTCGAGCAAAAACGGCTGATTTTCGACAAAAGAGATAACACCCCCCCATTACGTCATGCTTAAGAAATGTGGAAAATGGTCCGTTTTCAAATGTTTTATTTTTGAACGTCAGTTCACATTTGTAGGTGGATCATCAGTGTTAGAGCTAAAATTAGCATGTTTAAAGTGATTTTCATGCTTCCAGGGGCTCGGGAAGTTAATTAAATACCATTTGGAGGCATTTAATGTTCGAGCAAAAACGGCTGATTTTCGACAAAAGAGATAACACCCCCCCATTACGTCATGCTTCAGAAATGTGGAAAATGGTCCGTTTTCAAATGTTTTATTTTTGAACGTCAGTTCACATTTGTAGGTGGATCATCAGTGTTAGAGCTAAAATTAGCATGTTTAAAGTGATTTTCATGCTTCCAGGGGCCCAAAACACAAAATTTATGGAATGGTTAAAAGTGCATGAAAATGGCCAATTTACTCACTCTGAGTTCTCAAAAAGGGTTTCTTCACCCCGGGAAGTTAATTAAATACCATTTGGAGGCATTTAATGTTCGAGCAAAAACGGCTGATTTTCGACAAAAGAGATAACACCCCCCCATTACGTCATGCTTCAGAACTGTGGAAAATGGTCCGTTTTCAAATGTTTAATTTTTGAATGTCAGTTCACATTTGTAGGTGGATCATCAGTGTTAGAGCTAAAATTAGCATGTTTAAAGTGATTTTCATGCTTCCAGGGGCCCAAAACACAAGATTTATGGAATGGTTAAAAGTGCATGAAAATGGCCAATTTACTCACTCTGAGTTCTCAAAAAGGGTTTCTTCACCCCGGGAAGTTAATTAAATACCATTTGGAGGCATTTAATTTTCGAGCAAAAACGGCTGATTTTCTACAAAAGAGATAACACCCCCCCATTACGTCATGCTTCAGAAATGTGGAAAATGGTCCGTTTTCAAATGTTTTATTTTTGAACGTCAGTTCACATTTGTAGGTGGATCATCAGTGTTAGAGCTAAAATTAGCATGTTTAAAGTGATTTTTATGCTTCCAGGGGCCCAAAACACAAGATTTATGGAATGGTTAAAAGTGCATGAAAATGGCCAATTTACTCACTCTGAGTTCTCAAAAAGGGTTTCTTCACCCCGGGAAGTTAATTAAATACCATTTGGAGGCATTTAATGTTCGAGCAAAAACGGCTGATTTTCGACAAAAGAGATAAGACCCCCCCATTACGTCATGCTTCAGAAATGTGGAAAATGGTCCGTTTTCAAATGTTTTATTTTTGAACGTCAGTTCACATTTGTAGGTGGATCATCAGTGTTAGAGCTAAAATTAGCATGTTTAAAGTGATTTTCATGCTTCTTGGGGCCCAAAACACAAGATTTATGGAATGGTTAAAAGTGCATGAAAATGGCCAATTTACTCACTCTGAGTTCTCAAAAAGGGTTTCTTCACCCCGGGAAGTTAATTAAATACCATTTGGAGGCATTTAATGTTAGAGCAAAAACGGCTGATTTTCGACAAAAGAGCTAACACCCCCCCATTACGTCATGGTTCAGAAATGTGGAAAATGGTCCGTTTTCAAATGTTTTATTTTTGAACGTCAGTTCACATTTGTAGGTGGATCATCAGTGTTAGAGCTAAAATTAGCATGTTTAAAGTGATTTTCGTGCTTCCAGGGGCCCAAAACACAAGATTTATGGAATGGTTAAAAGTGCATGAAAATGGCCAATTTACTCACTCTGAGTTCTCAAAAAGGGTTTCTTCACCCCGGGAAGTTAATTAAATACCATTTGGAGGCATTTAATGTTCGAGCAAAAACGGCTGATTTTCGACAAAAGAGATAACACCCCCCCATTACGTCATGCTTCAGAAATGTGGAAAATGGTCCGTTTTCAAATGTTTTATTTTTGAACGTCAGTTCACATTTGTAGGTGGATCATCAGTGTTAGAGCTAAAATTAGCATGTTTAAAGTGATTTTCATGCTTCCAGGGGCTCGGGAAGTTAATTAAATACCATTTGGAGGCATTTAATGTTAGAGCAAAAACGGCTGATTTTCGACAAAAGAGCTAACACCCCCCCATTACGTCATGCTTCAGAAATGTGGAAAATGGTCTGTTTTCAAATGTTTTATTTTTGAACGTTAGTTCACATTTGTAGGTGGATCATCAGTGTTAGAGCTAAAATTAGCATGTTTAAAGTGATTTTCATGCTTCCAGGGGCCCAAAACACAAGATTTATGGAATGGTTAAAAGTGCATGAAAATGGCCAATTTACTCACTCTGAGTTCTCAAAAAGGGTTTCTTCACCCCGGGAAGTTAATTAAATACCATTTGGAGGCATTTAATGTTCGAGCAAAAACGGCTGATTTTCGACAAAAGAGATAACACCCCCCCCATTACGTCATGCTTCAGAAATGTGGAAAATTGTCCGTTTTCAAATGTTTTATTTTTGAACGTCAGTTCACATTTGTAGGTGGATCATCAGTGTTAGAGCTAAAATTAGCATGTTTAAAGTGATTTTCATGCTTCCAGGGGCCCAAAACACAAGATTTATGGAATGGTTAAAAGTGCATGAAAATGGCCAATTTACTCACTCTGAGTTCTCAAAAAGGGTTTCTTCACCCCGGGAAGTTAATTAAATACCATTTGGAGGCATTTAATGTTCGAGCAAAAACGGCTGATTTTCGACAAAAGAGATAACACCCCCCCATTACGTCATGCTTCAGAAATGTGGAAAATGGTCCGTTTTCAAATGTTTTATTTTTGAACGTCAGTTCACATTTGTAGGTGGATCATCAGTGTTAGAGCTAAAATTAGCATGTTTAAAGTGATTTTCATGCTTCCAGGGGCTCGTGAAGTTAATTAAATACCATTTGGAGGCATTTAATGTTCGAGCAAAAACGGCTGATTTTCGACAAAAGAGATAACACCCCCCCATTACGTCATGCTTCAGAAATGTGGAAAATGGTCCGTTTTCAAATGTTTTATTTTTGAACGTCAGTTCACATTTGTAGGTGGATCATCAGTGTTAGAGCTAAAATTAGCATGTTTAAAGTGATTTTCATGCTTCCAGGGGCCCAAAACACAAGATTTATGGAATGGTTAAAAGTGCATGAAAATGGCCAATTTACTCACTCTGAGTTCTCAAAAAGGGTTTCTTCACCCCGGGAAGTTAATTAAATACCATTTGGAGGCATTTAATGTTCGAGCAAAAACGGCTGATTTTCGACAAAAGAGATAACACCCCCCCATTACGTCATGCTTCAGAAATGTGGAAAATGGTCCGTTTTCAAATGTTTTATTTTTGAACGTCAGTTCACATTTGTAGGTGGATCATCAGTGTTAGAGCTAAAATTAGCATGTTTAAAGTGATTTTCATGCTTCCAGGGGCCCGGGAAGTTAATTAAATACCATTTGGAGGCATTTAATGTTCGAGCAAAAACGGCTGATTTTCGACAAAAGAGATAACACCCCCCCATTACGTCATGCTTCAGAAATGTGGAAAATGGTCCGTTTTCAAATGTTTTATTTTTGAACGTCAGTTCACATTTGTAGGTGGATCATCAGTGTTAGAGCTAAAATTAGCATGTTTAAAGTGATTTTCATGCTTCCAGGGGCCCAAAACACAAGATTTATGGAATGGTTAAAAGTGCATGAAAATGGCCAATTTACTCACTCTGAGTTCTCAAAAAGGGTTTCTTCACCCCGGGAAGTTAATTAAATACCATTTGGAGGCATTTAATGTTCGAGCAAAAACGGCTGATTTTCGACAAAAGAGATAACAACCCCCCATTACGTCATGCTTCAGAAATGTGGAAAATGGTTCCGTTTTCAAATGTTTTATTTTTGAACGTCAGTTCACATTTGTAGGTGGATCATCAGTGTTAGAGCTAAAATTAGCATGTTTAAAGTGATTTTCATGCTTCCAGGGGCCCAAAACACAAGATTTATGGAATGGTTAAAAGTGCATCAAAATGGCCAATTTACTCACTCTGAGTTCTCAAAAAGGGTTTCTTCACCCCGGGAAGTTAATTAAATACCATTTGGAGGCATTTAATGTTAGAGCAAAAACGGCTGATTTTCGACAAAAGAGCTAACACCCCCCCATTACGTCATGCTTCAGAAATGTGGAAAATGGTCCGTTTTCAAATGTTTTATTTTTGAACGTCAGTTCACATTTGTAGGTGGATCATCAGTGTTAGAGCTAAAATTAGCATGTTTAAAGTGATTTTCATGCTTCCAGGGGCTCGGGAAGTTAATTAAATACCATTTGGAGGCATTTAATGTTAGAGCAAAAACGGCTGATTTTCGACAAAAGAGATAACACCCCCCCATTACGTCATGCTTCAGAAATGTGGAAAATGGTCCGTTTTCAAATGTTTTATTTTTGAACGTCAGTTCACATTTGTAGGTGGATCATCAGTGTTAGAGCTAAAATTAGCATGTTTAAAGTGATTTTCATGCTTCCAGGGGCCCAAAACACAAGATTTATGGAATGGTTAAAAGTGCATGAAAATGGCCAATTTACTCACTCTGAGTTCTCAAAAAGGGTTTCTTCACCCCGGGAAGTTAATTAAATACCATTTGGAGGCATTTAATGTTAGAGCAAAAACGGCTGATTTTCGACAAAAGAGATAACACCCCCCCATTACGTCATGCTTCAGAAATGTGGAAAATGGTCCGTTTTCAAATGTTTTATTTTTGAACGTCAGTTCACATTTGTAGGTGGATCATCAGTGTGAGAGCTAAAATTAGCATGTTTAAAGTGATTTTCATGCTTCCAGGGGCCCAAAACACAAGATTTATGGAATGGATAAAAGTGCATGAAAATGGCCAATTTACTCACTCTGAGTTCTCAAAAAGGGTTTCTTCACCCCGGGAAGTTAATTAAATACCATTTGGAGGCATTTAATGTTCGAGCAAAAACGGCTGATTTTCGACAAAAGAGATAACACCCCCCCATTACGTCATGCTTCAGAAATGTGGAAAATGGTCCGTTTTCAAATGTTTTATTTTTGAACGTCAGTTCACATTTGTAGGTGGATCATCAGTGTTAGAGCTAAAATTAGCATGTTTAAAGTGATTTTCATGCTTCCAGGGGCTCGGGAAGTTAATTAAATACCATTTGGAGGCATTTAATGTTCGAGCAAAAACGGCTGATTTTCGACAAAAGAGATAACACCCCCCCATTACGTCATGCTTCAGAAATGTGGAAAATGGTCCGTTTTCAAATGTTTTATTTTTGAACGTCAGTTCACATTTGTAGGTGGATCATCAGTGTTAGAGCTAAAATTAGCATGTTTAAAGTGATTTTCATGCTTCCAGGGGCTCGGGAAGTTAATTAAATACCATTTGGAGGCATTTAATGTTCGAGCAAAAACGGCTGATTTTCGACAAAAGAGATAACACCCCCCCCATTACGTCATGCTTCAGAAATGTGGAAAATGGTCCGTTTTCAAATGTTTTATTTTTGAACGTCAGTTCACATTTGTAGGTGGATCATCAGTGTTAGAGCTAAAATTAGCATGTTTAAAGTGATTTTCATGCTTCCAGGGGCCCAAAACACAAGATTTATGGAATGGTTAAAAGTGCATGAAAATGGCCAATTTACTCACTCTGAGTTCTCAAAAAGGGTTTCTTCACCCCGGGAAGTTAATTAAATACCATTTGGAGGCATTTAATGTTTGAGCAAAAACGGCTGATTTTCGACAAAAGAGATAACACCCCCCCATTACGTCATGCTTCAGAAATGTGGAAAATGGTCCGTTTTCAAATGTTTTATTTTTGAACGTCAGTTCACATTTGTAGGTGGATCATCAGTGTTAGAGCTAAAATTAGCATGTTTAAAGTGATTTTCATGCTTCCAGGGGCCCAAAACACAAGATTTATGGAATGGTTAAAAGTGCATGAAAATGGCCAATTTACTCACTCTGAGTTCTCAAAAAGGGTTTCTTCACCCCGGGAAGTTAATTAAATACCATTTGGAGGCATTTAATGTTCGAGCAAAAACGGCTGATTTTCGACAAAAGAGATAACACCCCCCCATTACGTCATGCTTCAGAAATGTGGAAAATGGTCCGTTTTCAAATGTTTTATTTTTGAACGTCAGTTCACATTTGTAGGTGGATCATCAGTGTTAGAGCTAAAATTAGCATGTTTAAAGTGATTTTCATGCTTCCAGGGGCCCAAAACACAAGATTTATGTAATGGTTAAAAGTGCATGAAAATGGCCAATTTACTCACTCTGAGTTCTCAAAAAGGGTTTCTTCACCCCGGGAAGTTAATTAAATACCATTTGGAGGCATTTAATGTTCGAGCAAAAACGGCTGATATTCGACAAAAGAGATAACACCCCCCCATTACGTCATGCTTCAGAAATGTGGAAAATGGTCCGTTTTCAAATGTTTTATTTTTGAACGTCAGTTCACATTTGTAGGTGGATCATCAGTGTTAGAGCTAAAATTAGCATGTTTAACGTGATTTTCATGCTTCCAGGGGCCCAAAACACAAGATTTATGGAATGGTTAAAAGTGCATGAAAATGGCCAATTTACTCACTCTGAGTTCTCAAAAAGGGTTTCTTCACCCCGGGAAGTTAATTAAATACCATTTGGAGGCATTTAATGTTCGAGCAAAAACGGCTGATTTTCGACAAAAGAGATAACACCCCCCCATTACGTCATGCTTCAGAAATGTGGAAAATGGTCCGTTTTCAAATGTTTTATTTTTGAACGTCAGTTCACATTTGTAGGTGGATCATCAGTGTTAGAGCTAAAATTAGCATGTTTAAAGTGATTTTCATGCTTCCAGGGGCCCAAAACACAAGATTTATGGAATGGTTAAAAGTGCATGAAAATGGCCAATTTACTCACTCTGAGTTCTCAAAAAGGGTTTCTTCACCCCGGGAAGTTAATTAAATACCATTTGGAGGCATTTAATGTTCGAGCAAAAACGGCTGATTTTCGACAAAAGAGATAACACCCCCCCATTACGTCATGCTTCAGAAATGTGGAAAATGGTCCGTTTTCAAATGTTTTATTTTTGAACGTCAGTTCACATTTGTAGGTGGATCATCAGTGTTAGAGCTAAAATTAGCATGTTTAAAGTGATTTTCATGCTTCCAGGGGCTCGGGAAGTTAATTAAATACCATTTGGAGGCATTTAATGTTCGAGCAAAAACGGCTGATTTTCGACAAAAGAGATAACACCCCCCCATTACGTCATGCTTCAGAAATGTGGAAAATGGTCCGTTTTCAAATGTTTTATTTTTGAACGTCAGTTCACATTTGTAGGTGGATCATCAGTGTTAGAGCTAAAATTAGCATGTTTAAAGTGATTTTCATGCTTCCAGGGGCCCAAAACACAAAATTTATGGAATGGTTAAAAGTGCATGAAAATGGCCAATTTACTCACTCTGAGTTCTCAAAAAGGGTTTCTTCACCCCGGGAAGTTAATTAAATACCATTTGGAGGCATTTAATGTTCGAGCAAAAACGGCTGATTTTCGACAAAAGAGATAACACCCCCCCATTACGTCATGCTTCAGAACTGTGGAAAATGGTCCGTTTTCAAATGTTTAATTTTTGAATGTCAGTTCACATTTGTAGGTGGATCATCAGTGTTAGAGCTAAAATTAGCATGTTTAAAGTGATTTTCATGCTTCCAGGGGCCCAAAACACAAGATTTATGGAATGGTTAAAAGTGCATGAAAATGGCCAATTTACTCACTCTGAGTTCTCAAAAAGGGTTTCTTCACCCCGGGAAGTTAATTAAATACCATTTGGAGGCATTTAATTTTCGAGCAAAAACGGCTGATTTTCTACAAAAGAGATAACACCCCCCCATTACGTCATGCTTCAGAAATGTGGAAAATGGTCCGTTTTCAAATGTTTTATTTTTGAACGTCAGTTCACATTTGTAGGTGGATCATCAGTGTTAGAGCTAAAATTAGCATGTTTAAAGTGATTTTTATGCTTCCAGGGGCCCAAAACACAAGATTTATGGAATGGTTAAAAGTGCATGAAAATGGCCAATTTACTCACTCTGAGTTCTCAAAAAGGGTTTCTTCACCCCGGGAAGTTAATTAAATACCATTTGGAGGCATTTAATGTTCGAGCAAAAACGGCTGATTTTCGACAAAAGAGATAAGACCCCCCCATTACGTCATGCTTCAGAAATGTGGAAAATGGTCCGTTTTCAAATGTTTTATTTTTGAACGTCAGTTCACATTTGTAGGTGGATCATCAGTGTTAGAGCTAAAATTAGCATGTTTAAAGTGATTTTCATGCTTCTTGGGGCCCAAAACACAAGATTTATGGAATGGTTAAAAGTGCATGAAAATGGCCAATTTACTCACTCTGAGTTCTCAAAAAGGGTTTCTTCACCCCGGGAAGTTAATTAAATACCATTTGGAGGCATTTAATGTTAGAGCAAAAACGGCTGATTTTCGACAAAAGAGCTAACACCCCCCCATTACGTCATGGTTCAGAAATGTGGAAAATGGTCCGTTTTCAAATGTTTTATTTTTGAACGTCAGTTCACATTTGTAGGTGGATCATCAGTGTTAGAGCTAAAATTAGCATGTTTAAAGTGATTTTCGTGCTTCCAGGGGCCCAAAACACAAGATTTATGGAATGGTTAAAAGTGCATGAAAATGGCCAATTTACTCACTCTGAGTTCTCAAAAAGGGTTTCTTCACCCCGGGAAGTTAATTAAATACCATTTGGAGGCATTTAATGTTAGAGCAAAAACGGCTGATTTTCGACAAAAGAGCTAACACCCCCCCATTACGTCATGGTTCAGAAATGTGGAAAATGGTCCGTTTTCAAATGTTTTATTTTTGAACGTCAGTTCACATTTGTAGGTGGATCATCAGTGTTAGAGCTAAAATTAGCATGTTTAAAGTGATTTTCATGCTTCCAGGGGCTCGGGAAGTTAATTAAATACCATTTGGAGGCATTTAATGTTAGAGCAAAAACGGCTGATTTTCGACAAAAGAGATAACACCCCCCCATTACGTCATGCTTCAGAAATGTGGAAAATGGTCCGTTTTCAAATGTTTTATTTTTGAACGTCAGTTCACATTTGTAGGTGGATCATCAGTGTTAGAGCTAAAATTAGCATGTTTAAAGTGATTTTCATGCTTCCAGGGGCCCAAAACACAAGATTTATGGAATGGTTAAAAGTGCATGAAAATGGCCAATTTACTCACTCTGAGTTCTCAAAAAGGGTTTCTTCACCCCGGGAAGTTAATTAAATACCATTTGGAGGCATTTAATGTTAGAGCAAAAACGGCTGATTTTCGACAAAAGAGATAACACCCCCCCATTACGTCATGCTTCAGAAATGTGGAAAATGGTCCGTTTTCAAATGTTTTATTTTTGAACGTCAGTTCACATTTGTAGGTGGATCATCAGTGTGAGAGCTAAAATTAGCATGTTTAAAGTGATTTTCATGCTTCCAGGGGCCCAAAACACAAGATTTATGGAATGGATAAAAGTGCATGAAAATGGCCAATTTACTCACTCTGAGTTCTCAAAAAGGGTTTCTTCACCCCGGGAAGTTAATTAAATACCATTTGGAGGCATTTAATGTTCGAGCAAAAACGGCTGATTTTCGACAAAAGAGATAACACCCCCCCATTACGTCATGCTTCAGAAATGTGGAAAATGGTCCGTTTTCAAATGTTTTATTTTTGAACGTCAGTTCACATTTGTAGGTGGATCATCAGTGTTAGAGCTAAAATTAGCATGTTTAAAGTGATTTTCATGCTTCCAGGGGCTCGGGAAGTTAATTAAATACCATTTGGAGGCATTTAATGTTCGAGCAAAAACGGCTGATTTTCGACAAAAGAGATAACACCCCCCCATTACGTCATGCTTCAGAAATGTGGAAAATGGTCCGTTTTCAAATGTTTTATTTTTGAACGTCAGTTCACATTTGTAGGTGGATCATCAGTGTTAGAGCTAAAATTAGCATGTTTAAAGTGATTTTCATGCTTCCAGGGGCTCGGGAAGTTAATTAAATACCATTTGGAGGCATTTAATGTTCGAGCAAAAACGGCTGATTTTCGACAAAAGAGATAACACCCCCCCCATTACGTCATGCTTCAGAAATGTGGAAAATGGTCCGTTTTCAAATGTTTTATTTTTGAACGTCAGTTCACATTTGTAGGTGGATCATCAGTGTTAGAGCTAAAATTAGCATGTTTAAAGTGATTTTCATGCTTCCAGGGGCCCAAAACACAAGATTTATGGAATGGTTAAAAGTGCATGAAAATGGCCAATTTACTCACTCTGAGTTCTCAAAAAGGGTTTCTTCACCCCGGGAAGTTAATTAAATACCATTTGGAGGCATTTAATGTTTGAGCAAAAACGGCTGATTTTCGACAAAAGAGATAACACCCCCCCATTACGTCATGCTTCAGAAATGTGGAAAATGGTCCGTTTTCAAATGTTTTATTTTTGAACGTCAGTTCACATTTGTAGGTGGATCATCAGTGTTAGAGCTAAAATTAGCATGTTTAAAGTGATTTTCATGCTTCCAGGGGCCCAAAACACAAGATTTATGGAATGGTTAAAAGTGCATGAAAATGGCCAATTTACTCACTCTGAGTTCTCAAAAAGGGTTTCTTCACCCCGGGAAGTTAATTAAATACCATTTGGAGGCATTTAATGTTCGAGCAAAAACGGCTGATTTTCGACAAAAGAGATAACACCCCCCCATTACGTCATGCTTCAGAAATGTGGAAAATGGTCCGTTTTCAAATGTTTTATTTTTGAACGTCAGTTCACATTTGTAGGTGGATCATCAGTGTTAGAGCTAAAATTAGCATGTTTAAAGTGATTTTCATGCTTCCAGGGGCCCAAAACACAAGATTTATGTAATGGTTAAAAGTGCATGAAAATGGCCAATTTACTCACTCTGAGTTCTCAAAAAGGGTTTCTTCACCCCGGGAAGTTAATTAAATACCATTTGGAGGCATTTAATGTTCGAGCAAAAACGGCTGATATTCGACAAAAGAGATAACACCCCCCCATTACGTCATGCTTCAGAAATGTGGAAAATGGTCCGTTTTCAAATGTTTTATTTTTGAACGTCAGTTCACATTTGTAGGTGGATCATCAGTGTTAGAGCTAAAATTAGCATGTTTAACGTGATTTTCATGCTTCCAGGGGCCCAAAACACAAGATTTATGGAATGGTTAAAAGTGCATGAAAATGGCCAATTTACTCACTCTGAGTTCTCAAAAAGGGTTTCTTCACCCCGGGAAGTTAATTAAATACCATTTGGAGGCATTTAATGTTCGAGCAAAAACGGCTGATTTTCGACAAAAGAGATAACACCCCCCCATTACGTCATGCTTCAGAAATGTGGAAAATGGTCCGTTTTCAAATGTTTTATTTTTGAACGTCAGTTCACATTTGTAGGTGGATCATCAGTGTTAGAGCTAAAATTAGCATGTTTAAAGTGATTTTCATGCTTCCAGGGGCCCAAAACACAAGATTTATGGAATGGTTAAAAGTGCATGAAAATGGCCAATTTACTCACTCTGAGTTCTCAAAAAGGGTTTCTTCACCCCGGGAAGTTAATTAAATACCATTTGGAGGCATTTAATGTTCGAGCAAAAACGGCTGATTTTCGACAAAAGAGATAACACCCCCCCATTACGTCATGCTTCAGAAATGTGGAAAATGGTCCGTTTTCAAATGTTTTATTTTTGAACGTCAGTTCACATTTGTAGGTGGATCATCAGTGTTAGAGCTAAAATTAGCATGTTTAAAGTGATTTTCATGCTTCCAGGGGCTCGGGAAGTTAATTAAATACCATTTGGAGGCATTTAATGTTCGAGCAAAAACGGCTGATTTTCGACAAAAGAGATAACACCCCCCCATTACGTCATGCTTCAGAAATGTGGAAAATGGTCCGTTTTCAAATGTTTTATTTTTGAACGTCAGTTCACATTTGTAGGTGGATCATCAGTGTTAGAGCTAAAATTAGCATGTTTAAAGTGATTTTCATGCTTCCAGGGGCCCAAAACACAAAATTTATGGAATGGTTAAAAGTGCATGAAAATGGCCAATTTACTCACTCTGAGTTCTCAAAAAGGGTTTCTTCACCCCGGGAAGTTAATTAAATACCATTTGGAGGCATTTAATGTTCGAGCAAAAACGGCTGATTTTCGACAAAAGAGATAACACCCCCCCATTACGTCATGCTTCAGAACTGTGGAAAATGGTCCGTTTTCAAATGTTTAATTTTTGAATGTCAGTTCACATTTGTAGGTGGATCATCAGTGTTAGAGCTAAAATTAGCATGTTTAAAGTGATTTTCATGCTTCCAGGGGCCCAAAACACAAGATTTATGGAATGGTTAAAAGTGCATGAAAATGGCCAATTTACTCACTCTGAGTTCTCAAAAAGGGTTTCTTCACCCCGGGAAGTTAATTAAATACCATTTGGAGGCATTTAATTTTCGAGCAAAAACGGCTGATTTTCTACAAAAGAGATAACACCCCCCCATTACGTCATGCTTCAGAAATGTGGAAAATGGTCCGTTTTCAAATGTTTTATTTTTGAACGTCAGTTCACATTTGTAGGTGGATCATCAGTGTTAGAGCTAAAATTAGCATGTTTAAAGTGATTTTTATGCTTCCAGGGGCCCAAAACACAAGATTTATGGAATGGTTAAAAGTGCATGAAAATGGCCAATTTACTCACTCTGAGTTCTCAAAAAGGGTTTCTTCACCCCGGGAAGTTAATTAAATACCATTTGGAGGCATTTAATGTTCGAGCAAAAACGGCTGATTTTCGACAAAAGAGATAAGACCCCCCCATTACGTCATGCTTCAGAAATGTGGAAAATGGTCCGTTTTCAAATGTTTTATTTTTGAACGTCAGTTCACATTTGTAGGTGGATCATCAGTGTTAGAGCTAAAATTAGCATGTTTAAAGTGATTTTCATGCTTCTTGGGGCCCAAAACACAAGATTTATGGAATGGTTAAAAGTGCATGAAAATGGCCAATTTACTCACTCTGAGTTCTCAAAAAGGGTTTCTTCACCCCGGGAAGTTAATTAAATACCATTTGGAGGCATTTAATGTTAGAGCAAAAACGGCTGATTTTCGACAAAAGAGCTAACACCCCCCCATTACGTCATGGTTCAGAAATGTGGAAAATGGTCCGTTTTCAAATGTTTTATTTTTGAACGTCAGTTCACATTTGTAGGTGGATCATCAGTGTTAGAGCTAAAATTAGCATGTTTAAAGTGATTTTCGTGCTTCCAGGGGCCCAAAACACAAGATTTATGGAATGGTTAAAAGTGCATGAAAATGGCCAATTTACTCACTCTGAGTTCTCAAAAAGGGTTTCTTCACCCCGGGAAGTTAATTAAATACCATTTGGAGGCATTTAATGTTCGAGCAAAAACGGCTGATTTTCGACAAAAGAGATAACACCCCCCCATTACGTCATGCTTCAGAAATGTGGAAAATGGTCCGTTTTCAAATGTTTTATTTTTGAACGTCAGTTCACATTTGTAGGTGGATCATCAGTGTTAGAGCTAAAATTAGCATGTTTAAAGTGATTTTCATGCTTCCAGGGGCTCGGGAAGTTAATTAAATACCATTTGGAGGCATTTAATGTTAGAGCAAAAACGGCTGATTTTCGACAAAAGAGCTAACACCCCCCCATTACGTCATGCTTCAGAAATGTGGAAAATGGTCTGTTTTCAAATGTTTTATTTTTGAACGTTAGTTCACATTTGTAGGTGGATCATCAGTGTTAGAGCTAAAATTAGCATGTTTAAAGTGATTTTCATGCTTCCAGGGGCCCAAAACACAAGATTTATGGAATGGTTAAAAGTGCATGAAAATGGCCAATTTACTCACTCTGAGTTCTCAAAAAGGGTTTCTTCACCCCGGGAAGTTAATTAAATACCATTTGGAGGCATTTAATGTTCGAGCAAAAACGGCTGATTTTCGACAAAAGAGATAACACCCCCCCATTACGTCATGCTTCAGAAATGTGGAAAATTGTCCGTTTTCAAATGTTTTATTTTTGAACGTCAGTTCACATTTGTAGGTGGATCATCAGTGTTAGAGCTAAAATTAGCATGTTTAAAGTGATTTTCATGCTTCCAGGGGCCCAAAACACAAGATTTATGGAATGGTTAAAAGTGCATGAAAATGGCCAATTTACTCACTCTGAGTTCTCAAAAAGGGTTTCTTCACCCCGGGAAGTTAATTAAATACCATTTGGAGGCATTTAATGTTCGAGCAAAAACGGCTGATTTTCGACAAAAGAGATAACACCCCCCCATTACGTCATGCTTCAGAAATGTGGAAAATGGTCCGTTTTCAAATGTTTTATTTTTGAACGTCAGTTCACATTTGTAGGTGGATCATCAGTGTTAGAGCTAAAATTAGCATGTTTAAAGTGATTTTCATGCTTCCAGGGGCTCGTGAAGTTAATTAAATACCATTTGGAGGCATTTAATGTTCGAGCAAAAACGGCTGATTTTCGACAAAAGAGATAACACCCCCCCATTACGTCATGCTTCAGAAATGTGGAAAATGGTCCGTTTTCAAATGTTTTATTTTTGAACGTCAGTTCACATTTGTAGGTGGATCATCAGTGTTAGAGCTAAAATTAGCATGTTTAAAGTGATTTTCATGCTTCCAGGGGCCCAAAACACAAAATTTATGGAATGGTTAAAAGTGCATGAAAATGGCCAATTTACTCACTCTGAGTTCTCAAAAAGGGTTTCTTCACCCCGGGAAGTTAATTAAATACCATTTGGAGGCATTTAATGTTCGAGCAAAAACGGCTGATTTTCGACAAAAGAGATAACACCCCCCCATTACGTCATGCTTCAGAACTGTGGAAAATGGTCCGTTTTCAAATGTTTAATTTTTGAATGTCAGTTCACATTTGTAGGTGGATCATCAGTGTTAGAGCTAAAATTAGCATGTTTAAAGTGATTTTCATGCTTCCAGGGGCCCAAAACACAAGATTTATGGAATGGTTAAAAGTGCATGAAAATGGCCAATTTACTCACTCTGAGTTCTCAAAAAGGGTTTCTTCACCCCGGGAAGTTAATTAAATACCATTTGGAGGCATTTAATTTTCGAGCAAAAACGGCTGATTTTCTACAAAAGAGATAACACCCCCCCATTACGTCATGCTTCAGAAATGTGGAAAATGGTCCGTTTTCAAATGTTTTATTTTTGAACGTCAGTTCACATTTGTAGGTGGATCATCAGTGTTAGAGCTAAAATTAGCATGTTTAAAGTGATTTTTATGCTTCCAGGGGCCCAAAACACAAGATTTATGGAATGGTTAAAAGTGCATGAAAATGGCCAATTTACTCACTCTGAGTTCTCAAAAAGGGTTTCTTCACCCCGGGAAGTTAATTAAATACCATTTGGAGGCATTTAATGTTCGAGCAAAAACGGCTGATTTTCGACAAAAGAGATAAGACCCCCCCATTACGTCATGCTTCAGAAATGTGGAAAATGGTCCGTTTTCAAATGTTTTATTTTTGAACGTCAGTTCACATTTGTAGGTGGATCATCAGTGTTAGAGCTAAAATTAGCATGTTTAAAGTGATTTTCATGCTTCTTGGGGCCCAAAACACAAGATTTATGGAATGGTTAAAAGTGCATGAAAATGGCCAATTTACTCACTCTGAGTTCTCAAAAAGGGTTTCTTCACCCCGGGAAGTTAATTAAATACCATTTGGAGGCATTTAATGTTAGAGCAAAAACGGCTGATTTTCGACAAAAGAGCTAACACCCCCCCATTACGTCATGGTTCAGAAATGTGGAAAATGGTCCGTTTTCAAATGTTTTATTTTTGAACGTCAGTTCACATTTGTAGGTGGATCATCAGTGTTAGAGCTAAAATTAGCATGTTTAAAGTGATTTTCGTGCTTCCAGGGGCCCAAAACACAAGATTTATGGAATGGTTAAAAGTGCATGAAAATGGCCAATTTACTCACTCTGAGTTCTCAAAAAGGGTTTCTTCACCCCGGGAAGTTAATTAAATACCATTTGGAGGCATTTAATGTTCGAGCAAAAACGGCTGATTTTCGACAAAAGAGATAACACCCCCCCATTACGTCATGCTTCAGAAATGTGGAAAATGGTCCGTTTTCAAATGTTTTATTTTTGAACGTCAGTTCACATTTGTAGGTGGATCATCAGTGTTAGAGCTAAAATTAGCATGTTTAAAGTGATTTTCATGCTTCCAGGGGCTCGGGAAGTTAATTAAATACCATTTGGAGGCATTTAATGTTAGAGCAAAAACGGCTGATTTTCGACAAAAGAGCTAACACCCCCCCATTACGTCATGCTTCAGAAATGTGGAAAATGGTCTGTTTTCAAATGTTTTATTTTTGAACGTTAGTTCACATTTGTAGGTGGATCATCAGTGTTAGAGCTAAAATTAGCATGTTTAAAGTGATTTTCATGCTTCCAGGGGCCCAAAACACAAGATTTATGGAATGGTTAAAAGTGCATGAAAATGGCCAATTTACTCACTCTGAGTTCTCAAAAAGGGTTTCTTCACCCCGGGAAGTTAATTAAATACCATTTGGAGGCATTTAATGTTCGAGCAAAAACGGCTGATTTTCGACAAAAGAGATAACACCCCCCCCATTACGTCATGCTTCAGAAATGTGGAAAATTGTCCGTTTTCAAATGTTTTATTTTTGAACGTCAGTTCACATTTGTAGGTGGATCATCAGTGTTAGAGCTAAAATTAGCATGTTTAAAGTGATTTTCATGCTTCCAGGGGCCCAAAACACAAGATTTATGGAATGGTTAAAAGTGCATGAAAATGGCCAATTTACTCACTCTGAGTTCTCAAAAAGGGTTTCTTCACCCCGGGAAGTTAATTAAATACCATTTGGAGGCATTTAATGTTCGAGCAAAAACGGCTGATTTTCGACAAAAGAGATAACACCCCCCCATTACGTCATGCTTCAGAAATGTGGAAAATGGTCCGTTTTCAAATGTTTTATTTTTGAACGTCAGTTCACATTTGTAGGTGGATCATCAGTGTTAGAGCTAAAATTAGCATGTTTAAAGTGATTTTCATGCTTCCAGGGGCTCGTGAAGTTAATTAAATACCATTTGGAGGCATTTAATGTTCGAGCAAAAACGGCTGATTTTCGACAAAAGAGATAACACCCCCCCATTACGTCATGCTTCAGAAATGTGGAAAATGGTCCGTTTTCAAATGTTTTATTTTTGAACGTCAGTTCACATTTGTAGGTGGATCATCAGTGTTAGAGCTAAAATTAGCATGTTTAAAGTGATTTTCATGCTTCCAGGGGCCCAAAACACAAGATTTATGGAATGGTTAAAAGTGCATGAAAATGGCCAATTTACTCACTCTGAGTTCTCAAAAAGGGTTTCTTCACCCCGGGAAGTTAATTAAATACCATTTGGAGGCATTTAATGTTCGAGCAAAAACGGCTGATTTTCGACAAAAGAGATAACACCCCCCCATTACGTCATGCTTCAGAAATGTGGAAAATGGTCCGTTTTCAAATGTTTTATTTTTGAACGTCAGTTCACATTTGTAGGTGGATCATCAGTGTTAGAGCTAAAATTAGCATGTTTAAAGTGATTTTCATGCTTCCAGGGGCCCGGGAAGTTAATTAAATACCATTTGGAGGCATTTAATGTTCGAGCAAAAACGGCTGATTTTCGACAAAAGAGATAACACCCCCCCATTACGTCATGCTTCAGAAATGTGGAAAATGGTCCGTTTTCAAATGTTTTATTTTTGAACGTCAGTTCACATTTGTAGGTGGATCATCAGTGTTAGAGCTAAAATTAGCATGTTTAAAGTGATTTTCATGCTTCCAGGGGCCCAAAACACAAGATTTATGGAATGGTTAAAAGTGCATGAAAATGGCCAATTTACTCACTCTGAGTTCTCAAAAAGGGTTTCTTCACCCCGGGAAGTTAATTAAATACCATTTGGAGGCATTTAATGTTCGAGCAAAAACGGCTGATTTTCGACAAAAGAGATAACAACCCCCCATTACGTCATGCTTCAGAAATGTGGAAAATGGTTCCGTTTTCAAATGTTTTATTTTTGAACGTCAGTTCACATTTGTAGGTGGATCATCAGTGTTAGAGCTAAAATTAGCATGTTTAAAGTGATTTTCATGCTTCCAGGGGCCCAAAACACAAGATTTATGGAATGGTTAAAAGTGCATGAAAATGGCCAATTTACTCACTCTGAGTTCTCAAAAAGGGTTTCTTCACCCCGGGAAGTTAATTAAATACCATTTGGAGGCATTTAATGTTCGAGCAAAAACGGCTGATTTTCGACAAAAGAGATAACACCCCCCCATTACGTCATGCTTCAGAAATGTGGAAAATGGTCCGTTTTCAAATGTTTTATTTTTGAACGTCAGTTCACATTTGTAGGTGGATCATCAGTGTTAGAGCTAAAATTAGCATGTTTAAAGTGATTTTCATGCTTCCAGGGGCCCAAAACACAAGATTTATGGAATGGTTAAAAGTGCATGAAAATGGCCAATTTACTCACTCTGAGTTCTCAAAAAGGGTTTCTTCACCCCGGGAAGTTAATTAAATACCATTTGGAGGCATTTAATGTTAGAGCAAAAACGGCTGATTTTCGACAAAAGAGCTAACACCCCCCCATTATGTCATGCTTCAGAAATGTGGAAAATGGTCCGTTTTCAAATGTTTTATTTTTGAACGTCAGTTCACATTTGTAGGTGGATCATCAGTGTTAGAGCTAAAATTAGCATGTTTAAAGTGATTTTCATGCTTCCAGGGGCTCGGGAAGTTAATTAAATACCATTTGGAGGCATTTAATGTTAGAGCAAAAACGGCTGATTTTCGACAAAAGAGATAACACCCCCCCATTACGTCATGCTTCAGAAATGTGGAAAATGGTCCGTTTTCAAATGTTTTATTTTTGAACGTCAGTTCACATTTGTAGGTGGATCATCAGTGTTAGAGCTAAAATTAGCATGTTTAAAGTGATTTTCATGCTTCCAGGGGCCCAAAACACAAGATTTATGGAATGGTTAAAAGTGCATAAAAATGGCCAATTTACTCACTCTGAGTTCTCAAAAAGGGTTTCTTCACCCCGGGAAGTTAATTAAATACCATTTGGAGGCATTTAATGTTCGAGCAAAAACGGCTGATTTTCGACAAAAGAGATAACACCCCCCCATTACGTCATGCTTCAGAAATGTGGAAAATGGTCCGTTTTCAAATGTTTTATTTTTGAACGTCAGTTCACATTTGTAGGTGGATCATCAGTGTTAGAGCTAAAATTAGCATGTTTAAAGTGATTTTCATGCTTCCAGGGGCCCAAAACACAAGATTTATGGAATGGTTAAAAGTGCATGAAAATGGCCAATTTACTCACTCTGAGTTCTCAAAAAGGGTTTCTTCACCCCGGGAAGTTAATTAAATACCATTTGGAGGCATTTAATGTTCGAGCAAAAACGGCTGATTTTCGACAAAAGAGATAACACCCCCCCATTACGTCATGCTTCAGAAATGTGGAAAATGGTCCGTTTTCAAATGTTTTATTTTTGAACGTCAGTTCACATTTGTAGGTGGATCATCAGTGTTAGAGCTAAAATTAGCATGTTTAAAGTGATTTTCATGCTTCCAGGGGCTCGGGAAGTTAATTAAATACCATTTGGAGGCATTTAATGTTCGAGCAAAAACGGCTGATTTTCGACAAAAGAGATAACACCCCCCCCATTACGTCATGCTTCAGAAATGTGGAAAATGGTCCGTTTTCAAATGTTTTATTTTTGAACGTCAGTTCACATTTGTAGGTGGATCATCAGTGTTAGAGCTAAAATTAGCATGTTTAAAGTGATTTTCATGCTTCCAGGGGCTCGGGAAGTTAATTAAATACCATTTGGAGGCATTTAATGTTAGAGCAAAAACAGCTGATTTTCGACAAAAGAGATAACACCCCCCCATTACGTCATGCTTCAGAAATGTGGAAAATGGTCCGTTTTCAAATGTTTTATTTTTGAACGTCAGTTCACATTTGTAGGTGGATCATCAGTGTTAGAGCTAAAATTAGCATGTTTAAAGTGATTTTCATGCTTCCAGGGGCCCAAAACACAAGATTTATGGAAGGGTTAAAAGTGCATGAAAATGGCCAATTTACTCACTCTGAGTTCTCAAAAAGGGTTTCTTCACCCCGGGAAGTTAATTAAATACCATTTGGAGGCATTTAATGTTCGAGCAAAAACGGCTGATTTTCGACAAAAGAGATAACACCCCCCCATTACGTCATGCTTCAGAAATGTGGAAAATGGTCCGTTTTCAAATGTTTTATTTTTGAACGTCAGTTCACATTTGTAGGTGGATCATCAGTGTTAGAGCTAAAATTAGCATGTTTAAAGTGATTTTCATGCTTCCAGGGGCTCGGGAAGTTAATTAAATACCATTTGGAGGCATTTAATGTTCGAGCAAAAACGGCTGATTTTCGACAAAAGAGATAACACCCCCCCATTACGTCATGCTTCAGAAATGTGGAAAATGGTCCGTTTTCAAATGTTTTATTTTTGAACGTCAGTTCACATTTGTAGGTGGATCATCAGTGTTAGAGCTAAAATTAGCATGTTTAAAGTGATTTTCATGCTTCCAGGGGCCCAAAACACAAGATTTATGGAATGGTTAAAAGTGCATGAAAATGGCCAATTTACTCACTCTGAGTTCTCAAAAAGGGTTTCTTCACCCCGGGAAGTTAATTAAATACCATTTGGAGGCATTTAATGTTCGAGCAAAAACGGCTGATTTTCGACAAAAGAGATAACACCCCCCCATTACGTCATGCTTCAGAAATGTGGAAAATGGTCCGTTTTCAAATGTTTTATTTTTGAACGTCAGTTCACATTTGTAGGTTGATCATCAGTGTTAGAGCTAAAATTAGCATGTTTAAAGTGATTTTCATGCTTCCAGGGGCTCGGGAAGTTAATTAAATACCATTTGGAGGCATTTAATGTTCGAGCAAAAACAGCTGATTTTCGACAAAAGAGCTAACACCCCCCCATTACGTCATGCTTCAGAAATGTGGAAAATGGTCCGTTTTCAAATGTTTTATTTTTGAACGTCAGTTCACATTTGTAGGTGGATCATCAGTGTTAGAGCTAAAATTAGCATGTTTAAAGTGATTTTCATGCTTCTTGGGGCCCAAAACACAAGATTTATGGAATGGTTAAAAGTGCATGAAAATGGCCAATTTACTCACTCTGAGTTCTCAAAAAGGGTTTCTTCACCCCGGGAAGTTAATTAAATACCATTTGGAGGCATTTAATGTTCGAGCAAAAACGGCTGATTTTCGACAAAAGAGATAACACCCCCCCATTACGTCATGCTTCAGAAATGTGGAAAATGGTCCGTTTTCAAATGTTTTATTTTTGAACGTCAGTTCACATTTGTAGGTGGAGCATCAGTGTTAGAGCTAAAATTAGCATGTTTAAAGTGATTTTCATGCTTCCAGGGGCCCAAAACACAAGATTTATGGAATGGTTAAAAGTGCATGAAAATGGCCAATTTACTCACTCTGAGTTCTCAAAAAGGGTTTCTTCACCCCGGGAAGTTAATTAAATACCATTTGGAGGCATTTAATGTTAGAGCAAAAACGGCTGATTTTCGACAAAAGAGATAACACCCCCCCATTACGTCATGCTTCAGAAATGTGGAAAATGGTCCGTTTTCAAATGTTTTATTTTTGAACGTCAGTTCACATTTGTTGGTGGATCATCAGTGTTAGAGCTAAAATTAGCATGTTTAAAGTGATTTTCATGCTTCCAGGGGCCCAAAACACAAGATTTATGGAATGGTTAAAAGTGCATGAAAATGGCCAATTTACTCACTCTGAGTTCTCAAAAAGGGTTTCTTCACCCCGGGAAGTTAATTAAATACCATTTGGAGGCATTTAATGTTCGAGCAAAAACGGCTGATTTTCGACAAAAGAGATAACACCCCCCCATTACGTCATGCTTCAGAAATGTGGAAAATGGTCCGTTTTCAAATGTTTTATTTTTGAACGTCAGTTCACATTTGTAGGTGGAGCATCAGTGTTAGAGCTAAAATTAGCATGTTTAAAGTGATTTTCATGCTTCCAGGGGCCCAAAACACAAGATTTATGGAATGGTTAAAAGTGCATGAAAATGGCCAATTTACTCACTCTGAGTTCTCAAAAAGGGTTTCTTCACCCCGGGAAGTTAATTAAATACCATTTGGAGGCATTTAATGTTAGAGCAAAAACGGCTGATTTTCGACAAAAGAGATAACACCCCCCCATTACGTCATGCTTCAGAAATGTGGAAAATGGTCCGTTTTCAAATGTTTTATTTTTGAACGTCAGTTCACATTTGTTGGTGGATCATCAGTGTTAGAGCTAAAATTAGCATGTTTAAAGTGATTTTCATGCTTCCAGGGGCCCAAAACACAAGATTTATGGAATGGTTAAAAGTGCATGAAAATGGCCAATTTACTCACTCTGAGTTCTCAAAAAGGGTTTCTTCACCCCGGGAAGTTAATTAAATACCATTTGGAGGCATTTAATGTTCGAGCAAAAACGGCTGATTTTCGACAAAAGAGATAACACCCCCCCATTACGTCATGCTTCAGAAATGTGGAAAATGGTCCGTTTTCAAATGTTTTATTTTTGAACGTCAGTTCACATTTGTAGGTGGATCATCAGTGTTAGAGCTAAAATTAGCATGTTTAAAGTGATTTTCATGCTTCCAGGGGCCCAAAACACAAGATTTATGGAATGGTTAAAAGTGCATGAAAATGGCCAATTTACTCACTCTGAGTTCTCAAAAAGGGTTTCTTCACCCCGGGAAGTTAATTAAATACCATTTGGAGGCATTTAATGTTCGAGCAAAAACGGCTGATTTTCGACAAAAGAGATAACACCCCCCCATTACGTCATGCTTCAGAAATGTGGAAAATGGTCCGTTTTCAAATGTTTTATTTTTGAACGTCAGTTCACATTTGTAGGTGGATCATCAGTGTTAGAGCTAAAATTAGCATGTTTAAAGTGATTTTCATGCTTCCAGGGGCCCAAAACACAAGATTTATGGAATGGTTAAAAGTGCATGAAAATGGCCAATTTACTCACTCTGAGTTCTCAAAAAGGGTTTCTTCACCCCGGGAAGTTAATTAAATACCATTTGGAGTCATTTAATGTTCGAGCAAAAACGGCTGATTTTCGACAAAAGAGATAACACCCCCCCATTACGTCATGCTTCAGAAATGTGGAAAATGGTCCGTTTTCAAATGTTTTATTTTTGAACGTCAGTTCACATTTGTAGGTGGATCATCAGTGTTAGAGCTAAAATTAGCATGTTTAAAGTGATTTTCATGCTTCCAGGGGCTCGGGAAGTTAATTAAATACCATTTGGAGGCATTTAATGTTCGAGCAAAAACGGCTGATTTTCGACAAAAGAGATAACACCCCCCCATTACGTCATGCTTCAGAAATGTGGAAAATGGTCCGTTTTCAAATGTTTTATTTTTGAACGTCAGTTCACATTTGTAGGTGGATCATCAGTGTTAGAGCTAAAATGAGCATGTTTAAAGTGATTTTCATGCTTCCAGGGGCTCGGGAAGTTAATTAAATACCATTTGGAGGCATTTAATGTTCGAGCAAAAACGGCTGATTTTCGACAAAAGAGATAACACCCCCCCATTACGTCATGCTTCAGAAATGTGGAAAATGGTCCGTTTTCAAATGTTTTATTTTTGAACGTCAGTTCACATTTGTAGGTGGATCATCAGTGTTAGAGCTAAAATTAGCATGTTTAAAGTGATTTTCATGCTTCCAGGGGCCCAAAACACAAGATTTATGGAAGGGTTAAAAGTGCATGAAAATGGCCAATTTACTCACTCTGAGTTCTCAAAAAGGGTTTCTTCACCCCGGGAAGTTAATTAAATACCATTTGGAGGCATTTAATGTTCGAGCAAAAACGGCTGATTTTCGACAAAAGAGATAACACCCCCCCATTACGTCATGCTTCAGAAATGTGGAAAATGGTCCGTTTTCAAATGTTTTATTTTTGAACGTCAGTTCACATTTGTAGGTGGATCATCAGTGTTAGAGCTAAAATTAGCATGTTTAAAGTGATTTTCATGCTTCCAGGGGCTCGGGAAGTTAATTAAATACCATTTGGAGGCATTTAATGTTCGAGCAAAAACGGCTGATTTTCGACAAAAGAGATAACACCCCCCCATTACGTCATGCTTCAGAAATGTGGAAAATGGTCCGTTTTCAAATGTTTTATTTTTGAACGTCAGTTCACATTTGTAGGTGGATCATCAGTGTTAGAGCTAAAATTAGCATGTTTAAAGTGATTTTCATGCTTCCAGGGGCCCAAAACACAAGATTTATGGAATGGTTAAAAGTGCATGAAAATGGCCAATTTACTCACTCTGAGTTCTCAAAAAGGGTTTCTTCACCCCGGGAAGTTAATTAAATACCATTTGGAGGCATTTAATGTTCGAGCAAAAACGGCTGATTTTCGACAAAAGAGATAACACCCCCCCATTACGTCATGCTTCAGAAATGTGGAAAATGGTCCGTTTTCAAATGTTTTATTTTTGAACGTCAGTTCACATTTGTAGGTTGATCATCAGTGTTAGAGCTAAAATTAGCATGTTTAAAGTGATTTTCATGCTTCCAGGGGCTCGGGAAGTTAATTAAATACCATTTGGAGGCATTTAATGTTCGAGCAAAAACAGCTGATTTTCGACAAAAGAGCTAACACCCCCCCATTACGTCATGCTTCAGAAATGTGGAAAATGGTCCGTTTTCAAATGTTTTATTTTTGAACGTCAGTTCACATTTGTAGGTGGATCATCAGTGTTAGAGCTAAAATTAGCATGTTTAAAGTGATTTTCATGCTTCTTGGGGCCCAAAACACAAGATTTATGGAATGGTTAAAAGTGCATGAAAATGGCCAATTTACTCACTCTGAGTTCTCAAAAAGGGTTTCTTCACCCCGGGAAGTTAATTAAATACCATTTGGAGGCATTTAATGTTCGAGCAAAAACGGCTGATTTTCGACAAAAGAGATAACACCCCCCCATTACGTCATGCTTCAGAAATGTGGAAAATGGTCCGTTTTCAAATGTTTTATTTTTGAACGTCAGTTCACATTTGTAGGTGGAGCATCAGTGTTAGAGCTAAAATTAGCATGTTTAAAGTGATTTTCATGCTTCCAGGGGCCCAAAACACAAGATTTATGGAATGGTTAAAAGTGCATGAAAATGGCCAATTTACTCACTCTGAGTTCTCAAAAAGGGTTTCTTCACCCCGGGAAGTTAATTAAATACCATTTGGAGGCATTTAATGTTAGAGCAAAAACGGCTGATTTTCGACAAAAGAGATAACACCCCCCCATTACGTCATGCTTCAGAAATGTGGAAAATGGTCCGTTTTCAAATGTTTTATTTTTGAACGTCAGTTCACATTTGTTGGTGGATCATCAGTGTTAGAGCTAAAATTAGCATGTTTAAAGTGATTTTCATGCTTCCAGGGGCCCAAAACACAAGATTTATGGAATGGTTAAAAGTGCATGAAAATGGCCAATTTACTCACTCTGAGTTCTCAAAAAGGGTTTCTTCACCCCGGGAAGTTAATTAAATACCATTTGGAGGCATTTAATGTTCGAGCAAAAACGGCTGATTTTCGACAAAAGAGATAACACCCCCCCATTACGTCATGCTTCAGAAATGTGGAAAATGGTCCGTTTTCAAATGTTTTATTTTTGAACGTCAGTTCACATTTGTAGGTGGAGCATCAGTGTTAGAGCTAAAATTAGCATGTTTAAAGTGATTTTCATGCTTCCAGGGGCCCAAAACACAAGATTTATGGAATGGTTAAAAGTGCATGAAAATGGCCAATTTACTCACTCTGAGTTCTCAAAAAGGGTTTCTTCACCCCGGGAAGTTAATTAAATACCATTTGGAGGCATTTAATGTTAGAGCAAAAACGGCTGATTTTCGACAAAAGAGATAACACCCCCCCATTACGTCATGCTTCAGAAATGTGGAAAATGGTCCGTTTTCAAATGTTTTATTTTTGAACGTCAGTTCACATTTGTTGGTGGATCATCAGTGTTAGAGCTAAAATTAGCATGTTTAAAGTGATTTTCATGCTTCCAGGGGCCCAAAACACAAGATTTATGGAATGGTTAAAAGTGCATGAAAATGGCCAATTTACTCACTCTGAGTTCTCAAAAAGGGTTTCTTCACCCCGGGAAGTTAATTAAATACCATTTGGAGGCATTTAATGTTCGAGCAAAAACGGCTGATTTTCGACAAAAGAGATAACACCCCCCCATTACGTCATGCTTCAGAAATGTGGAAAATGGTCCGTTTTCAAATGTTTTATTTTTGAACGTCAGTTCACATTTGTAGGTGGATCATCAGTGTTAGAGCTAAAATTAGCATGTTTAAAGTGATTTTCATGCTTCCAGGGGCCCAAAACACAAGATTTATGGAATGGTTAAAAGTGCATGAAAATGGCCAATTTACTCACTCTGAGTTCTCAAAAAGGGTTTCTTCACCCCGGGAAGTTAATTAAATACCATTTGGAGGCATTTAATGTTCGAGCAAAAACGGCTGATTTTCGACAAAAGAGATAACACCCCCCCATTACGTCATGCTTCAGAAATGTGGAAAATGGTCCGTTTTCAAATGTTTTATTTTTGAACGTCAGTTCACATTTGTAGGTGGATCATCAGTGTTAGAGCTAAAATTAGCATGTTTAAAGTGATTTTCATGCTTCCAGGGGCCCAAAACACAAGATTTATGGAATGGTTAAAAGTGCATGAAAATGGCCAATTTACTCACTCTGAGTTCTCAAAAAGGGTTTCTTCACCCCGGGAAGTTAATTAAATACCATTTGGAGTCATTTAATGTTCGAGCAAAAACGGCTGATTTTCGACAAAAGAGATAACACCCCCCCATTACGTCATGCTTCAGAAATGTGGAAAATGGTCCGTTTTCAAATGTTTTATTTTTGAACGTCAGTTCACATTTGTAGGTGGATCATCAGTGTTAGAGCTAAAATTAGCATGTTTAAAGTGATTTTCATGCTTCCAGGGGCTCGGGAAGTTAATTAAATACCATTTGGAGGCATTTAATGTTCGAGCAAAAACGGCTGATTTTCGACAAAAGAGATAACACCCCCCCATTACGTCATGCTTCAGAAATGTGGAAAATGATCCGTTTTCAAATGTTTTATTTTTGAACGTCAGTTCACATTTGTAGGTGGATCATCAGTGTTAGAGCTAAAATTAGCATGTTTAAAGTGATTTTCATGCTTCCAGGGGCCCAAAACACAAGATTTATGGAATGGTTAAAAGTGCATAAAAATGGCCAATTTACTCACTCTGAGTTCTCAAAAAGGGTTTCTTCACCCCGGGAAGTTAATTAAATACCATTTGGAGGCATTTAATGTTCGAGCAAAAACGGCTGATTTTCGACAAAAGAGATAACACCCCCCCATTACGTCATGCTTCAGAAATGTGGAAAATGGTCCGTTTTCAAATGTTTTATTTTTGAACGTCAGTTCACATTTGTAGGTGGATCATCAGTGTTAGAGCTAAAATTAGCATGTTTAAAGTGATTTTCATGCTTCCAGGGGCCCAAAACACAAGATTTATGGAATGGTTAAAAGTGCATGAAAATGGCCAATTTACTCACTCTGAGTTCTCAAAAAGGGTTTCTTCACCCCGGGAAGTTAATTAAATACCATTTGGAGGCATTTAATGTTCGAGCAAAAACGGCTGATTTTCGACAAAAGAGATAACACCCCCCCATTACGTCATGCTTCAGAAATGTGGAAAATGGTCCGTTTTCAAATGTTTTATTTTTGAACGTCAGTTCACATTTGTAGGTGGATCATCAGTGTTAGAGCTAAAATTAGCATGTTTAAAGTGATTTTCATGCTTCCAGGGGCCCAAAACACAAGATTTATGGAATGGTTAAAAGTGCATGAAAATGGCCAATTTACTCACTCTGAGTTCTCAAAAAGGGTTTCTTCACCCCGGGAAGTTAATTAAATACCATTTGGAGGCATTTAATGTTCGAGCAAAAACGGCTGATTTTCGACAAAAGAGATAACACCCCCCCATTACGTCATGCTTCAGAAATGTGGAAAATGGTCCGTTTTCAAATGTTTTATTTTTGAACGTCAGTTCACATTTGTAGGTGGATCATCAGTGTTAGAGCTAAAATTAGCATGTTTAAAGTGATTTTCATGCTTCCAGGGGCCCAAAACACAAGATTTATGGAATGGTTAAAAGTGCATGAAAATGGCCAATTTACTCACTCTGAGTTCTCAAAAAGGGTTTCTTCACCCCGGGAAGTTAATTAAATACCATTTGGAGGCATTTAATGTTAGAGCAAAAACGGCTGATTTTCGACAAAAGAGCTAACACCCCCCCATTACGTCATGCTTCAGAAATGAGGAAAATGGTCCGTTTTCAAATGTTTTATTTTTGAACGTCAGTTCACATTTGTAGGTGGATCATCAGTGTTAGAGCTAAAATTAGCATGTTTAAAGTGATTTTCATGCTTCCAGGGGCTCGGGAAGTTAATTAAATACCATTTGGAGGCATTTAATGTTAGAGCAAAAACGGCTGATTTTCGACAAAAGAGATAACACCCCCCCATTACGTCATGCTTCAGAAATGTGGAAAATGGTCCGTTTTCAAATGTTTTATTTTTGAACGTCAGTTCACATTTGTAGGTGGATCATCAGTGTTAGAGCTAAAATTAGCATGTTTAAAGTGATTTTCATGCTTCCAGGGGCCCAAAACACAAGATTTATGGAATGGTTAAAAGTGCATGAAAATGGCCAATTTACTCACTCTGAGTTCTCAAAAAGGGTTTCTTCACCCCGGGAAGTTAATTAAATACCATTTGGAGGCATTTAATGTTCGAGCAAAAACGGCTGATTTTCGACAAAAGAGATAACACCCCCCCATTACGTCATGCTTCAGAAATGTGGAAAATGGTCCGTTTTCAAATGTTTTATTTTTGAACGTCAGTTCACATTTGTAGGTGGATCATCAGTGTTAGAGCTAAAATTTGCATGTTTAAAGTGATTTTCATGCTTCCAGGGGCTCGGGAAGTTAATTAAATACCATTTGGAGGCATTTAATGTTCGAGCAAAAACGGCTGATTTTCGACAAAAGAGATAACACCCCCCCATTACGTCATGCTTCAGAAATGTGGAAAATGGTCCGTTTTCAAATGTTTTATTTTTGAACGTCAGTTCACATTTGTAGGTGGATCATCAGTGTTAGAGCTAAAATTAGCATGTTTAAAGTGATTTTCATGCTTCCAGGGGCCCAAAACACAAGATTTATGGAATGGTTAAAAGTGCATGAAAATGGCCAATTTACTCACTCTGAGTTCTCAAAAAGGGTTTCTTCACCCCGGGAAGTTAATTAAATACCATTTGGAGGCATTTAATGTTCGAGCAAAAACGGCTGATTTTCGACAAAAGAGATAACACCCCCCCATTACGTCATGCTTCAGAAATGTGGAAAATGGTCCGTTTTCAAATGTTTTATTTTTGAACGTCAGTTCACATTTGTAGGTGGATCATCAGTGTTAGAGCTAAAATTAGCATGTTTAAAGTGATTTTCATGCTTCCAGGGGCTCGGGAAGTTAATTAAATACCATTTGGAGGCATTTAATGTTCGAGCAAAAACGGCTGATTTTCGACAAAAGAGCTAACACCCCCCCATTACGTCATGCTTCAGAAATGTGGAAAATGGTCCGTTTTCAAATGTTTTATTTTTGAACGTCAGTTCACATTTGTAGGTGGATCATCAGTGTTAGAGCTAAAATTAGCATGTTTAAAGTGATTTTCATGCTTCTTGGGGCCCAAAACACAAGATTTATGGAATGGTTAAAAGTGCATGAAAATGGCCAATTTACTCACTCTGAGTTCTCAAAAAGGGTTTCTTCACCCCGGGAAGTTAATTAAATACCATTTGGAGGCATTTAATGTTCGAGCAAAAACGGCTGATTTTCGACAAAAGAGATAACACCCCCCCATTACGTCATGCTTCAGAAATGTGGAAAATGGTCCGTTTTCAAATGTTTTATTTTTGAACGTCAGTTCACATTTGTAGGTGGATCATCAGTGTTAGAGCTAAAATTAGCATGTTTAAAGTGATTTTCATGCTTCCAGGGGCCCAAAACACAAGATTTATGGAATGGTTAAAAGTGCATGAAAATGGCCAATTTACTCACTCTGAGTTCTCAAAAAGGGTTTCTTCACCCCGGGAAGTTAATTAAATACCATTTGGAGGCATTTAATGTTAGAGCAAAAACGGCTGATTTTCGACAAAAGAGATAACACCCCCCCATTACGTCATGCTTCAGAAATGTGGAAAATGGTCCGTTTTCAAATGTTTTATTTTTGAACGTCAGTTCACATTTGTAGGTGGATCATCAGTGTTAGAGCTAAAATTAGCATGTTTAAAGTGATTTTCATGCTTCCAGGGGCCCAAAACACAAGATTTATGGAATGGTTAAAAGTGCATGAAAATGGCCAATTTACTCACTCTGAGTTCTCAAAAAGGGTTTCTTCACCCCGGGAAGTTAATTAAATACCATTTGGAGGCATTTAATGTTCGAGCAAAAACGGCTGATTTTCGACAAAAGAGATAACACCCCCCCATTACGTCATGCTTCAGAAATGTGGAAAATGGTCCGTTTTCAAATGTTTTATTTTTGAACGTCAGTTCACATTTGTAGGTGGATCATCAGTGTTAGAGCTAAAATTAGCATGTTTAAAGTGATTTTCATGCTTCCAGGGGCCCAAAACACAAGATTTATGGAATGGTTAAAAGTGCATGAAAATGGCCAATTTACTCACTCTGAGTTCTCAAAAAGGGTTTCTTCACCCCGGGAAGTTAATTAAATACCATTTGGAGGCATTTAATGTTCGAGCAAAAACGGCTGATTTTCGACAAAAGAGATAACACCCCCCCATTACGTCATGCTTCAGAAATGTGGAAAATGGTCCGTTTTCAAATGTTTTATTTTTGAACGTCAGTTCACATTTGTAGGTGGATCATCAGTGTTAGAGCTAAAATTAGCATGTTTAAAGTGATTTTCATGCTTCCAGGGGCCCAAAACACAAGATTTATGGAATGGTTAAAAGTGCATGAAAATGGCCAATTTACTCACTCTGAGTTCTCAAAAAGGGTTTCTTCACCCCGGGAAGTTAATTAAATACCATTTGGAGGCATTTAATGTTCGAGCAAAAACGGCTGATTTTCGACAAAAGAGATAACACCCCCCCATTACGTCATGCTTCAGAAATGTGGAAAATGGTCCGTTTTCAAATGTTTTATTTTTGAACGTCAGTTCACATTTGTAGGTGGATCATCAGTGTTAGAGCTAAAATTAGCATGTTTAAAGTGATTTTCATGCTTCCAGGGGCTCGGGAAGTTAATTAAATACCATTTGGAGGCATTTAATGTTCGAGCAAAAACGGCTGATTTTCGACAAAAGAGGTAACACCCCCCCATTACGTCATGCTTCAGAAATGTGGAAAATGGTCCGTTTTCAAATGTTTTATTTTTGAACGTCAGTTCACATTTGTAGGTGGATCATCAGTGTTAGAGCTAAAATTAGCATGTTTAAAGTGATTTTAATGCTTCCAGGGGCCCAAAACACAAGATTTATGGAATGGTTAAAAGTGCATAAAAATGGCCAATTTACTCACTCTGAGTTCTCAAAAAGGGTTTCTTCACCCCGGGAAGTTAATTAAATACCATTTGGAGGCATTTAATGTTCGAGCAAAAACGGCTGATTTTCGACAAAAGAGATAACACCCCCCCATTACGTCATGCTTCAGAAATGTGGAAAATGGTCCGTTTTCAAATGTTTTATTTTTGAACGTCAGTTCACATTTGTAGGTGGATCATCAGTGTTAGAACTAAAATTAGCATGTTTAAAGTGATTTTCATGCTTCCAGGGGCCCAAAACACAAGATTTATGGAATGGTTAAAAGTGCATGAAAATGGCCAATTTACTCACTCTGAGTTCTCAAAAAGGGTTTCTTCACCCCGGGAAGTTAATTAAATACCATTTGGAGGCATTTAATGTTCGAGCAAAAACGGCTGATTTTCGACAAAAGAGATAACACCCCCCCATTACGTCATGCTTCAGAAATGTGGAAAATGGTCCGTTTTCAAATGTTTTATTTTTGAACGTCAGTTCACATTTGTAGGTGGATCATCAGTGTTAGAGCTAAAATTAGCATGTTTAAAGTGATTTTCATGCTTCCAGGGGCCCAAAACACAAGATTTATGGAATGGTTAAAAGTGCATGAAAATGGCCAATTTACTCACTCTGAGTTCTCAAAAAGGGTTTCTTCACCCCGGGAAGTTAATTAAATACCATTTGGAGGCATTTAATGTTCGAGCAAAAACGGCTGATTTTCGACAAAAGAGATAACACCCCCCCATTACGTCATGCTTCAGAAATGTGGAAAATGGTCCGTTTTCAAATGTTTTATTTTTGAACGTCAGTTCACATTTGTAGGTGGATCATCAGTGTTAGAGCTAAAATTAGCATGTTTAAAGTGATTTTCATGCTTCCAGGGGCCCAAAACACAAGATTTATGGAATGGTTAAAAGTGCATGAAAATGGCCAATTTACTCACTCTGAGTTCTCAAAAAGGGTTTCTTCACCCCGGGAAGTTAATTAAATACCATTTGGAGGCATTTAATGTTCGAGCAAAAACGGCTGATTTTCGACAAAAGAGATAACACCCCCCCATTACGTCATGCTTCAGAAATGTGGAAAATGGTCCGTTTTCAAATGTTTTATTTTTGAACGTCAGTTCACATTTGTAGGTGGATCATCAGTGTTAGAGCTAAAATTAGCATGTTTAAAGTGATTTTCATGCTTCCAGGGGCCCAAAACACAAGATTTATGGAATGGTTAAAAGTGCATGAAAATGGCCAATTTACTCACTCTGAGTTCTCAAAAAGAGTTTCTTCACCCCGGGAAGTTAATTAAATACCATTTGGAGGCATTTAATGTTCGAGCAAAAACGGCTGATTTTCGACAAAAGAGATAACACCCCCCCATTACGTCATGCTTCAGAAATGTGGAAAATGGTCCGTTTTCAAATGTTTTATTTTTGAACGTCAGTTCACATTTGTAGGTTGATCATCAGTGTTAGAGCTAAAATTAGCATGTTTAAAGTGATTTTCATGCTTCCAGGGGCTCGGGAAGTTAATTAAATACCATTTGGAGGCATTTAATGTTCGAGCAAAAACAGCTGATTTTCGACAAAAGAGCTAACACCCCCCCATTACGTCATGCTTCAGAAATGTGGAAAATGGTCCGTTTTCAAATGTTTTATTTTTGAACGTCAGTTCACATTTGTAGGTGGATCATCAGTGTTAGAGCTAAAATTAGCATGTTTAAAGTGATTTTCATGCTTCTTGGGGCCCAAAACACAAGATTTATGGAATGGTTAAAAGTGCATGAAAATGGCCAATTTACTCACTCTGAGTTCTCAAAAAGGGTTTCTTCACCCCGGGAAGTTAATTAAATACCATTTGGAGGCATTTAATGTTCGAGCAAAAACGGCTGATTTTCGACAAAAGAGATAACACCCCCCCATTACGTCATGCTTCAGAAATGTGGAAAATGGTCCGTTTTCAAATGTTTTATTTTTGAACGTCAGTTCACATTTGTAGGTGGAGCATCAGTGTTAGAGCTAAAATTAGCATGTTTAAAGTGATTTTCATGCTTCCAGGGGCCCAAAACACAAGATTTATGGAATGGTTAAAAGTGCATGAAAATGGCCAATTTACTCACTCTGAGTTCTCAAAAAGGGTTTCTTCACCCCGGGAAGTTAATTAAATACCATTTGGAGGCATTTAATGTTAGAGCAAAAACGGCTGATTTTCGACAAAAGAGATAACACCCCCCCATTACGTCATGCTTCAGAAATGTGGAAAATGGTCCGTTTTCAAATGTTTTATTTTTGAACGTCAGTTCACATTTGTTGGTGGATCATCAGTGTTAGAGCTAAAATTAGCATGTTTAAAGTGATTTTCATGCTTCCAGGGGCCCAAAACACAAGATTTATGGAATGGTTAAAAGTGCATGAAAATGGCCAATTTACTCACTCTGAGTTCTCAAAAAGGGTTTCTTCACCCCGGGAAGTTAATTAAATACCATTTGGAGGCATTTAATGTTCGAGCAAAAACGGCTGATTTTCGACAAAAGAGATAACACCCCCCCATTACGTCATGCTTCAGAAATGTGGAAAATGGTCCGTTTTCAAATGTTTTATTTTTGAACGTCAGTTCACATTTGTAGGTGGAGCATCAGTGTTAGAGCTAAAATTAGCATGTTTAAAGTGATTTTCATGCTTCCAGGGGCCCAAAACACAAGATTTATGGAATGGTTAAAAGTGCATGAAAATGGCCAATTTACTCACTCTGAGTTCTCAAAAAGGGTTTCTTCACCCCGGGAAGTTAATTAAATACCATTTGGAGGCATTTAATGTTAGAGCAAAAACGGCTGATTTTCGACAAAAGAGATAACACCCCCCCATTACGTCATGCTTCAGAAATGTGGAAAATGGTCCGTTTTCAAATGTTTTATTTTTGAACGTCAGTTCACATTTGTTGGTGGATCATCAGTGTTAGAGCTAAAATTAGCATGTTTAAAGTGATTTTCATGCTTCCAGGGGCCCAAAACACAAGATTTATGGAATGGTTAAAAGTGCATGAAAATGGCCAATTTACTCACTCTGAGTTCTCAAAAAGGGTTTCTTCACCCCGGGAAGTTAATTAAATACCATTTGGAGGCATTTAATGTTCGAGCAAAAACGGCTGATTTTCGACAAAAGAGATAACACCCCCCCATTACGTCATGCTTCAGAAATGTGGAAAATGGTCCGTTTTCAAATGTTTTATTTTTGAACGTCAGTTCACATTTGTAGGTGGATCATCAGTGTTAGAGCTAAAATTAGCATGTTTAAAGTGATTTTCATGCTTCCAGGGGCCCAAAACACAAGATTTATGGAATGGTTAAAAGTGCATGAAAATGGCCAATTTACTCACTCTGAGTTCTCAAAAAGGGTTTCTTCACCCCGGGAAGTTAATTAAATACCATTTGGAGGCATTTAATGTTCGAGCAAAAACGGCTGATTTTCGACAAAAGAGATAACACCCCCCCATTACGTCATGCTTCAGAAATGTGGAAAATGGTCCGTTTTCAAATGTTTTATTTTTGAACGTCAGTTCACATTTGTAGGTGGATCATCAGTGTTAGAGCTAAAATTAGCATGTTTAAAGTGATTTTCATGCTTCCAGGGGCCCAAAACACAAGATTTATGGAATGGTTAAAAGTGCATGAAAATGGCCAATTTACTCACTCTGAGTTCTCAAAAAGGGTTTCTTCACCCCGGGAAGTTAATTAAATACCATTTGGAGTCATTTAATGTTCGAGCAAAAACGGCTGATTTTCGACAAAAGAGATAACACCCCCCCATTACGTCATGCTTCAGAAATGTGGAAAATGGTCCGTTTTCAAATGTTTTATTTTTGAACGTCAGTTCACATTTGTAGGTGGATCATCAGTGTTAGAGCTAAAATTAGCATGTTTAAAGTGATTTTCATGCTTCCAGGGGCTCGGGAAGTTAATTAAATACCATTTGGAGGCATTTAATGTTCGAGCAAAAACGGCTGATTTTCGACAAAAGAGATAACACCCCCCCATTACGTCATGCTTCAGAAATGTGGAAAATGGTCCGTTTTCAAATGTTTTATTTTTGAACGTCAGTTCACATTTGTAGGTGGATCATCAGTGTTAGAGCTAAAATTAGCATGTTTAAAGTGATTTTCATGCTTCCAGGGGCCCAAAACACAAGATTTATGGAATGGTTAAAAGTGCATAAAAATGGCCAATTTACTCACTCTGAGTTCTCAAAAAGGGGTTTCTTCACCCCGGGAAGTTAATTAAATACCATTTGGAGGCATTTAATGTTCGAGCAAAAACGGCTGATTTTCGACAAAAGAGATAACACCCCCCCATTACGTCATGCTTCAGAAATGTGGAAAATGGTCCGTTTTCAAATGTTTTATTTTTGAACGTCAGTTCACATTTGTAGGTGGATCATCAGTGTTAGAGCTAAAATTAGCATGTTTAAAGTGATTTTCATGCTTCCAGGGGCCCAAAACACAAGATTTATGGAATGGTTAAAAGTGCATGAAAATGGCCAATTTACTCACTCTGAGTTCTCAAAAAGGGTTTCTTCACCCCGGGAAGTTAATTAAATACCATTTGGAGGCATTTAATGTTCGAGCAAAAACGGCTGATTTTCGACAAAAGAGATAACACCCCCCCATTACGTCATGCTTCAGAAATGTGGAAAATGGTCCGTTTTCAAATGTTTTATTTTTGAACGTCAGTTCACATTTGTAGGTGGATCATCAGTGTTAGAGCTAAAATTAGCATGTTTAAAGTGATTTTCATGCTTCCAGGGGCCCAAAACACAAGATTTATGGAATGGTTAAAAGTGCATGAAAATGGCCAATTTACTCACTCTGAGTTCTCAAAAAGGGTTTCTTCACCCCGGGAAGTTAATTAAATACCATTTGGAGGCATTTAATGTTCGAGCAAAAACGGCTGATTTTCGACAAAAGAGATAACACCCCCCCATTACGTCATGCTTCAGAAATGTGGAAAATGGTCCGTTTTCAAATGTTTTATTTTTGAACGTCAGTTCACATTTGTAGGTGGATCATCAGTGTTAGAGCTAAAATTAGCATGTTTAAAGTGATTTTCATGCTTCCAGGGGCCCAAAACACAAGATTTATGGAATGGTTAAAAGTGCATGAAAATGGCCAATTTACTCACTCTGAGTTCTCAAAAAGGGTTTCTTCACCCCGGGAAGTTAATTAAATACCATTTGGAGGCATTTAATGTTAGAGCAAAAACGGCTGATTTTCGACAAAAGAGCTAACACCCCCCCATTACGTCATGCTTCAGAAATGAGGAAAATGGTCCGTTTTCAAATGTTTTATTTTTGAACGTCAGTTCACATTTGTAGGTGGATCATCAGTGTTAGAGCTAAAATTAGCATGTTTAAAGTGATTTTCATGCTTCCAGGGGCTCGGGAAGTTAATTAAATACCATTTGGAGGCATTTAATGTTAGAGCAAAAACGGCTGATTTTCGACAAAAGAGATAACACCCCCCCATTACGTCATGCTTCAGAAATGTGGAAAATGGTCCGTTTTCAAATGTTTTATTTTTGAACGTCAGTTCACATTTGTAGGTGGATCATCAGTGTTAGAGCTAAAATTAGCATGTTTAAAGTGATTTTCATGCTTCCAGGGGCCCAAAACACAAGATTTATGGAATGGTTAAAAGTGCATGAAAATGGCCAATTTACTCACTCTGAGTTCTCAAAAAGGGTTTCTTCACCCCGGGAAGTTAATTAAATACCATTTGGAGGCATTTAATGTTCGAGCAAAAACGGCTGATTTTCGACAAAAGAGATAACACCCCCCCCATTACGTCATGCTTCAGAAATGTGGAAAATGGTCCGTTTTCAAATGTTTTATTTTTGAACGTCAGTTCACATTTGTAGGTGGATCATCAGTGTTAGAGCTAAAATTTGCATGTTTAAAGTGATTTTCATGCTTCCAGGGGCTCGGGAAGTTAATTAAATACCATTTGGAGGCATTTAATGTTCGAGCAAAAACGGCTGATTTTCGACAAAAGAGATAACACCCCCCCATTACGTCATGCTTCAGAAATGTGGAAAATGGTCCGTTTTCAAATGTTTTATTTTTGAACGTCAGTTCACATTTGTAGGTCGATCATCAGTGTTAGAGCTAAAATTAGCATGTTTAAAGTGATTTTCATGCTTCCAGGGGCCCAAAACACAAGATTTATGGAATGGTTAAAAGTGCATGAAAATGGCCAATTTACTCACTCTGAGTTCTCAAAAAGGGTTTCTTCACCCCGGGAAGTTAATTAAATACCATTTGGAGGCATTTAATGTTCGAGCAAAAACGGCTGATTTTCGACAAAAGAGATAACACCCCCCCATTACGTCATGCTTCAGAAATGTGGAAAATGGTCCGTTTTCAAATGTTTTATTTTTGAACGTCAGTTCACATTTGTAGGTGGATCATCAGTGTTAGAGCTAAAATTAGCATGTTTAAAGTGATTTTCATGCTTCCAGGGGCTCGGGAAGTTAATTAAATACCATTTGGAGGCATTTAATGTTCGAGCAAAAACGGCTGATTTTCGACAAAAGAGCTAACACCCCCCCATTACGTCATGCTTCAGAAATGTGGAAAATGGTCCGTTTTCAAATGTTTTATTTTTGAACGTCAGTTCACATTTGTAGGTGGATCATCAGTGTTAGAGCTAAAATTAGCATGTTTAAAGTGATTTTCATGCTTCTTGGGGCCCAAAACACAAGATTTATGGAATGGTTAAAAGTGCATGAAAATGGCCAATTTACTCACTCTGAGTTCTCAAAAAGGGTTTCTTCACCCCGGGAAGTTAATTAAATACCATTTGGAGGCATTTAATGTTCGAGCAAAAACGGCTGATTTTCGACAAAAGAGATAACACCCCCCCATTACGTCATGCTTCAGAAATGTGGAAAATGGTCCGTTTTCAAATGTTTTATTTTTGAACGTCAGTTCACATTTGTAGGTGGATCATCAGTGTTAGAGCTAAAATTAGCATGTTTAAAGTGATTTTCATGCTTCCAGGGGCCCAAAACACAAGATTTATGGAATGGTTAAAAGTGCATGAAAATGGCCAATTTACTCACTCTGAGTTCTCAAAAAGGGTTTCTTCACCCCGGGAAGTTAATTAAATACCATTTGGAGGCATTTAATGTTAGAGCAAAAACGGCTGATTTTCGACAAAAGAGATAACACCCCCCCATTACGTCATGCTTCAGAAATGTGGAAAATGGTCCGTTTTCAAATGTTTTATTTTTGAACGTCAGTTCACATTTGTAGGTGGATCATCAGTGTTAGAGCTAAAATTAGCATGTTTAAAGTGATTTTCATGCTTCCAGGGGCCCAAAACACAAGATTTATGGAATGGTTAAAAGTGCATGAAAATGGCCAATTTACTCACTCTGAGTTCTCAAAAAGGGTTTCTTCACCCCGGGAAGTTAATTAAATACCATTTGGAGGCATTTAATGTTCGAGCAAAAACGGCTGATTTTCGACAAAAGAGATAACACCCCCCCATTACGTCATGCTTCAGAAATGTGGAAAATGGTCCGTTTTCAAATGTTTTATTTTTGAACGTCAGTTCACATTTGTAGGTGGATCATCAGTGTTAGAGCTAAAATTAGCATGTTTAAAGTGATTTTCATGCTTCCAGGGGCCCAAAACACAAGATTTATGGAATGGTTAAAAGTGCATGAAAATGGCCAATTTACTCACTCTGAGTTCTCAAAAAGGGTTTCTTCACCCCGGGAAGTTAATTAAATACCATTTGGAGGCATTTAATGTTCGAGCAAAAACGGCTGATTTTCGACAAAAGAGATAACACCCCCCCATTACGTCATGCTTCAGAAATGTGGAAAATGGTCCGTTTTCAAATGTTTTATTTTTGAACGTCAGTTCACATTTGTAGGTGGATCATCAGTGTTAGAGCTAAAATTAGCATGTTTAAAGTGATTTTCATGCTTCCAGGGGCCCAAAACACAAGATTTATGGAATGGTTAAAAGTGCATGAAAATGGCCAATTTACTCACTCTGAGTTCTCAAAAAGGGTTTCTTCACCCCGGGAAGTTAATTAAATACCATTTGGAGGCATTTAATGTTCGAGCAAAAACGGCTGATTTTCGACAAAAGAGATAACACCCCCCCATTACGTCATGCTTCAGAAATGTGGAAAATGGTCCGTTTTCAAATGTTTTATTTTTGAACGTCAGTTCACATTTGTAGGTGGATCATCAGTGTTAGAGCTAAAATTAGCATGTTTAAAGTGATTTTCATGCTTCCAGGGGCTCGGGAAGTTAATTAAATACCATTTGGAGGCATTTAATGTTCGAGCAAAAACGGCTGATTTTCGACAAAAGAGGTAACACCCCCCCATTACGTCATGCTTCAGAAATGTGGAAAATGGTCCGTTTTCAAATGTTTTATTTTTGAACGTCAGTTCACATTTGTAGGTGGATCATCAGTGTTAGAGCTAAAATTAGCATGTTTAAAGTGATTTTAATGCTTCCAGGGGCCCAAAACACAAGATTTATGGAATGGTTAAAAGTGCATAAAAATGGCCAATTTACTCACTCTGAGTTCTCAAAAAGGGTTTCTTCACCCCGGGAAGTTAATTAAATACCATTTGGAGGCATTTAATGTTCGAGCAAAAACGGCTGATTTTCGACAAAAGAGATAACACCCCCCCATTACGTCATGCTTCAGAAATGTGGAAAATGGTCCGTTTTCAAATGTTTTATTTTTGAACGTCAGTTCACATTTGTAGGTGGATCATCAGTGTTAGAACTAAAATTAGCATGTTTAAAGTGATTTTCATGCTTCCAGGGGCCCAAAACACAAGATTTATGGAATGGTTAAAAGTGCATGAAAATGGCCAATTTACTCACTCTGAGTTCTCAAAAAGGGTTTCTTCACCCCGGGAAGTTAATTAAATACCATTTGGAGGCATTTAATGTTCGAGCAAAAACGGCTGATTTTCGACAAAAGAGATAACACCCCCCCATTACGTCATGCTTCAGAAATGTGGAAAATGGTCCGTTTTCAAATGTTTTATTTTTGAACGTCAGTTCACATTTGTAGGTGGATCATCAGTGTTAGAGCTAAAATTAGCATGTTTAAAGTGATTTTCATGCTTCCAGGGGCCCAAAACACAAGATTTATGGAATGGTTAAAAGTGCATGAAAATGGCCAATTTACTCACTCTGAGTTCTCAAAAAGGGTTTCTTCACCCCGGGAAGTTAATTAAATACCATTTGGAGGCATTTAATGTTCGAGCAAAAACGGCTGATTTTCGACAAAAGAGATAACACCCCCCCATTACGTCATGCTTCAGAAATGTGGAAAATGGTCCGTTTTCAAATGTTTTATTTTTGAACGTCAGTTCACATTTGTAGGTGGATCATCAGTGTTAGAGCTAAAATTAGCATGTTTAAAGTGATTTTCATGCTTCCAGGGGCCCAAAACACAAGATTTATGGAATGGTTAAAAGTGCATGAAAATGGCCAATTTACTCACTCTGAGTTCTCAAAAAGGGTTTCTTCACCCCGGGAAGTTAATTAAATACCATTTGGAGGCATTTAATGTTCGAGCAAAAACGGCTGATTTTCGACAAAAGAGATAACACCCCCCCATTACGTCATGCTTCAGAAATGTGGAAAATGGTCCGTTTTCAAATGTTTTATTTTTGAACGTCAGTTCACATTTGTAGGTGGATCATCAGTGTTAGAGCTAAAATTAGCATGTTTAAAGTGATTTTCATGCTTCCAGGGGCCCAAAACACAAGATTTATGGAATGGTTAAAAGTGCATGAAAATGGCCAATTTACTCACTCTGAGTTCTCAAAAAGGGTTTCTTCACCCCGGGAAGTTAATTAAATACCATTTGGAGTCATTTAATGTTCGAGCAAAAACGGCTGATTTTCGACAAAAGAGATAACACCCCCCCATTACGTCATGCTTCAGAAATGTGGAAAATGGTCCGTTTTCAAATGTTTTATTTTTGAACGTCAGTTCACATTTGTAGGTGGATCATCAGTGTTAGAGCTAAAATTAGCATGTTTAAAGTGATTTTCATGCTTCCAGGGGCTCGGGAAGTTAATTAAATACCATTTGGAGGCATTTAATGTTCGAGCAAAAACGGCTGATTTTCGACAAAAGAGATAACACCCCCCCATTACGTCATGCTTCAGAAATGTGGAAAATGGTCCGTTTTCAAATGTTTTATTTTTGAACGTCAGTTCACATTTGTAGGTGGATCATCAGTGTTAGAGCTAAAATTAGCATGTTTAAAGTGATTTTCATGCTTCCAGGGGCCCAAAACACAAGATTTATGGAATGGTTAAAAGTGCATAAAAATGGCCAATTTACTCACTCTGAGTTCTCAAAAAGGGTTTCTTCACCCCGGGAAGTTAATTAAATACCATTTGGAGGCATTTAATGTTCGAGCAAAAACGGCTGATTTTCGACAAAAGAGATAACACCCCCCCATTACGTCATGCTTCAGAAATGTGGAAAATGGTCCGTTTTCAAATGTTTTATTTTTGAACGTCAGTTCACATTTGTAGGTGGATCATCAGTGTTAGAGCTAAAATTAGCATGTTTAAAGTGATTTCCATGCTTCCAGGGGCCCAAAACACAAGATTTATGGAATGGTTAAAAGTGCATGAAAATGGCCAATTTACTCACTCTGAGTTCTCAAAAAGGGTTTCTTCACCCCGGGAAGTTAATTAAATACCATTTGGAGGCATTTAATGTTCGAGCAAAAACGGCTGATTTTCGACAAAAGAGATAACACCCCCCCATTACGTCATGCTTCAGAAATGTGGAAAATGGTCCGTTTTCAAATGTTTTATTTTTGAACGTCAGTTCACATTTGTAGGTGGATCATCAGTGTTAGAGCTAAAATTAGCATGTTTAAAGTGATTTTCATGCTTCCAGGGGCCCAAAACACAAGATTTATGGAATGGTTAAAAGTGCATGAAAATGGCCAATTTACTCACTCTGAGTTCTCAAAAAGGGTTTCTTCACCCCGGGAAGTTAATTAAATACCATTTGGAGGCATTTAATGTTCGAGCAAAAACGGCTGATTTTCGACAAAAGAGATAACACCCCCCCATTACGTCATGCTTCAGAAATGTGGAAAATGGTCCGTTTTCAAATGTTTTATTTTTGAACGTCAGTTCACATTTGTAGGTGGATCATCAGTGTTAGAGCTAAAATTAGCATGTTTAAAGTGATTTTCATGCTTCCAGGGGCCCAAAACACAAGATTTATGGAATGGTTAAAAGTGCATGAAAATGGCCAATTTACTCACTCTGAGTTCTCAAAAAGGGTTTCTTCACCCCGGGAAGTTAATTAAATACCATTTGGAGGCATTTAATGTTAGAGCAAAAACGGCTGATTTTCGACAAAAGAGCTAACACCCCCCCATTACGTCATGCTTCAGAAATGTGGAAAATGGTCCGTTTTCAAATGTTTTATTTTTGAACGTCAGTTCACATTTGTAGGTGGATCATCAGTGTTAGAGCTAAAATTAGCATGTTTAAAGTGATTTTCATGCTTCCAGGGGCTCGGGAAGTTAATTAAATACCATTTGGAGGCATTTAATGTTAGAGCAAAAACGGCTGATTTTCGACAAAAGAGATAACACCCCCCCATTACGTCATGCTTCAGAAATGTGGAAAATGGTCCGTTTTCAAATGTTTTATTTTTGAACGTCAGTTCACATTTGTAGGTGGATCATCAGTGTTAGAGCTAAAATTAGCATGTTTAAAGTGATTTTCATGCTTCCAGGGGCCCAAAACACAAGATTTATGGAATGGTTAAAAGTGCATGAAAATGGCCAATTTACTCACTCTGAGTTCTCAAAAAGGGTTTCTTCACCCTGGGAAGTTAATTAAATACCATTTGGAGGCATTTAATGTTCGAGCAAAAACGGCTGATTTTCGACAAAAGAGATAACACCCCCCCATTACGTCATGCTTCAGAAATGTGGAAAATGGTCCGTTTTCAAATGTTTTATTTTTGAACGTCAGTTCACATTTGTAGGTGGATCATTAGTGTTAGAGCTAAAATTAGCATGTTTAAAGTGATTTTCATGCTTCCAGGGGCCCAAAACACAAGATTTATGGAATGGTTAAAAGTGCATGAAAATGGCCAATTTACTCACTCTGAGTTCTCAAAAAGGGTTTCTTCACCCCGGGAAGTTAATTAAATACCATTTGGAGGCATTTAATGTTCGAGCAAAAACGGCTGATTTTCGACAAAAGAGATAACACCCCCCCCATTACGTCATGCTTCAGAAATGTGGAAAATGGTCCGTTTTCAAATGTTTTATTTTTGAACGTCAGTTCACATTTGTAGGTGGATCATCAGTGTTAGAGCTAAAATTAGCATGTTTAAAGTGATTTTCATGCTTCCAGGGGCTCGGGAAGTTAATTAAATACCATTTGGAGGCATTTAATGTTCGAGCAAAAACGGCTGATTTTCGACAAAAGAGATAACACCCCCCCCATTACGTCATGCTTCAGAAATGTGGAAAATGGTCCGTTTTCAAATGTTTTATTTTTGAACGTCAGTTCACATTTGTAGGTGGATCATCAGTGTTAGAGCTAAAATTAGCATGTTTGAAGTGATTTTCATGCTTCCAGGGGCTCGGGAAGTTAATTAAATACCATTTGGAGGCATTTAATGTTAGAGCAAAAACGGCTGATTTTCGACAAAAGAGATAACACCCCCCCATTACGTCATGCTTCAGAAATGTGGAAAATGGTCCGTTTTCAAATGTTTTATTTTTGAACGTCAGTTCACATTTGTAGGTGGATCATCAGTGTTAGAGCTAAAATTAGCATGTTTAAAGTGATTTCCATGCTTCCAGGGGCCCAAAACACAAGATTTATGGAATGGTTAAAAGTGCATGAAAATGGCCAATTTACTCACTCTGAGTTCTCAAAAAGGGTTTCTTCACCCCGGGAAGTTAATTAAATACCATTTGGAGGCATTTAATGTTCGAGCAAAAACGGCTGATTTTCGACAAAAGAGATAACACCCCCCCATTACGTCATGCTTCAGAAATGTGGAAAATGGTCCGTTTTCAAATGTTTTATTTTTGAACGTCAGTTCACATTTGTAGGTGGATCATCAGTGTTAGAGCTAAAATTAGCATGTTTAAAGTGATTTTCATGCTTCCAGGGGCCCAAAACACAAGATTTATGGAATGGTTAAAAGTGCATGAAAATGGCCAATTTACTCACTCTGAGTTCTCAAAAAGGGTTTCTTCACCCCGGGAAGTTAATTAAATACCATTTGGAGGCATTTAATGTTCGAGCAAAAACGGCTGATTTTCGACAAAAGAGATAACACCCCCCCATTACGTCATGCTTCAGAAATGTGGAAAATGGTCCGTTTTCAAATGTTTTATTTTTGAACGTCAGTTCACATTTGTAGGTGGATCATCAGTGTTAGAGCTAAAATTAGCATGTTTAAAGTGATTTTCATGCTTCCAGGGGCCCAAAACACAAGATTTATGGAATGGTTAAAAGTGCATGAAAATGGCCAATTTACTCACTCTGAGTTCTCAAAAAGGGTTTCTTCACCCCGGGAAGTTAATTAAATACCATTTGGAGGCATTTAATGTTAGAGCAAAAACGGCTGATTTTCGACAAAAGAGCTAACACCCCCCCATTACGTCATGCTTCAGAAATGTGGAAAATGGTCCGTTTTCAAATGTTTTATTTTTGAACGTCAGTTCACATTTGTAGGTGGATCATCAGTGTTAGAGCTAAAATTAGCATGTTTAAAGTGATTTTCATGCTTCCAGGGGCTCGGGAAGTTAATTAAATACCATTTGGAGGCATTTAATGTTAGAGCAAAAACGGCTGATTTTCGACAAAAGAGATAACACCCCCCCATTACGTCATGCTTCAGAAATGTGGAAAATGGTCCGTTTTCAAATGTTTTATTTTTGAACGTCAGTTCACATTTGTAGGTGGATCATCAGTGTTAGAGCTAAAATTAGCATGTTTAAAGTGATTTTCATGCTTCCAGGGGCCCAAAACACAAGATTTATGGAATGGTTAAAAGTGCATGAAAATGGCCAATTTACTCACTCTGAGTTCTCAAAAAGGGTTTCTTCACCCTGGGAAGTTAATTAAATACCATTTGGAGGCATTTAATGTTCGAGCAAAAACGGCTGATTTTCGACAAAAGAGATAACACCCCCCCATTACGTCATGCTTCAGAAATGTGGAAAATGGTCCGTTTTCAAATGTTTTATTTTTGAACGTCAGTTCACATTTGTAGGTGGATCATTAGTGTTAGAGCTAAAATTAGCATGTTTAAAGTGATTTTCATGCTTCCAGGGGCCCAAAACACAAGATTTATGGAATGGTTAAAAGTGCATGAAAATGGCCAATTTACTCACTCTGAGTTCTCAAAAAGGGTTTCTTCACCCCGGGAAGTTAATTAAATACCATTTGGAGGCATTTAATGTTCGAGCAAAAACGGCTGATTTTCGACAAAAGAGATAACACCCCCCCCATTACGTCATGCTTCAGAAATGTGGAAAATGGTCCGTTTTCAAATGTTTTATTTTTGAACGTCAGTTCACATTTGTAGGTGGATCATCAGTGTTAGAGCTAAAATTAGCATGTTTAAAGTGATTTTCATGCTTCCAGGGGCTCGGGAAGTTAATTAAATACCATTTGGAGGCATTTAATGTTCGAGCAAAAACGGCTGATTTTCGACAAAAGAGATAACACCCCCCCCATTACGTCATGCTTCAGAAATGTGGAAAATGGTCCGTTTTCAAATGTTTTATTTTTGAACGTCAGTTCACATTTGTAGGTGGATCATCAGTGTTAGAGCTAAAATTAGCATGTTTGAAGTGATTTTCATGCTTCCAGGGGCTCGGGAAGTTAATTAAATACCATTTGGAGGCATTTAATGTTAGAGCAAAAACGGCTGATTTTCGACAAAAGAGATAACACCCCCCCATTACGTCATGCTTCAGAAATGTGGAAAATGGTCCGTTTTCAAATGTTTTATTTTTGAACGTCAGTTCACATTTGTAGGTGGATCATCAGTGTTAGAGCTAAAATTAGCATGTTTAAAGTGATTTTCATGCTTCCAGGGGCCCAAAACACAAGATTTATGGAATGGTTAAAAGTGCATGAAAATGGCCAATTTACTCACTCTGAGTTCTCAAAAAGGGTTTCTTCACCCCGGGAAGTTAATTAAATACCATTTGGAGGCATTTAATGTTCGAGCAAAAACGGCTGATTTTCGACAAGAGATAACACCCCCCCATTACGTCATGCTTCAGAAATGTGGAAAATGGTCCGTTTTCAAATGTTTTATTTTTGAACGTCAGTTCACATTTGTAGGTGGATCATCAGTGTTAGAGCTAAAATTAGCATGTTTAAAGTGATTTTCATGCTTCCAGGGGCTCGGGAAGTTAATTAAATACCATTTGGAGGCATTTAATGTTCGAGCAAAAACGGCTGATTTTCGACAAAAGAGATAACACCCCCCCATTACGTCATGCTTCAGAAATGTGGAAAATGGTCCGTTTTCAAATGTTTTATTTTTGAACGTCAGTTCACATTTGTAGGTGGATCATCAGTGTTAGAGCTAAAATTAGCATGTTTAAAGTGATTTTCATGCTTCCAGGGGCCCAAAACACAAGATTTATGGAATGGTTAAAAGTGCATGAAAATGGCCAATTTACTCACTCTGAGTTCTCAAAAAGGGTTTCTTCACCCCGGGAAGTTAATTAAATACCATTTGGAGGCATTTAATGTTCGAGCAAAAACGGCTGATTTTCGACAAAAGAGATAACACCCCCCCATTACGTCATGCTTCAGAAATGTGGAAAATGGTCCGTTTTCAAATGTTTTATTTTTGAACGTCAGTTCACATTTGTAGGTGGATCATCAGTGTTAGAGCTAAAATTAGCATGTTTAAAGTGATTTTCATGCTTCCAGGGGCCCAAAACACAAGATTTATGGAATGGTTAAAAGTGCATGAAAATGGCCAATTTACTCACTCTGAGTTCTCAAAAAGGGTTTCTTCACCCCGGGAAGTTAATTAAATACCATTTGGAGGCATTTAATGTTCGAGCAAAAACGGCTGATTTTCGACAAAAGAGATAACACCCCCCCATTACGTCATGCTTCAGAAATGTGGAAAATGGTCCGTTTTCAAATGTTTTATTTTTGAACGTCAGTTCACATTTGTAGGTGGATCATCAGTGTTAGAGCTAAAATTAGCATGTTTAAAGTGATTTTCATGCTTCCAGGGGCCCAAAACACAAGATTTATGGAATGGTTAAAAGTGCATGAAAATGGCCAATTTACTCACTCTGAGTTCTCAAAAAGGGTTTCTTCACCCCGGGAAGTTAATTAAATACCATTTGGAGTCATTTAATGTTCGAGCAAAAACGGCTGATTTTCGACAAAAGAGATAACACCCCCCCATTACGTCATGCTTCAGAAATGTGGAAAATGGTCCGTTTTCAAATGTTTTATTTTTGAACGTCAGTTCACATTTGTAGGTGGATCATCAGTGTTAGAGCTAAAATTAGCATGTTTAAAGTGATTTTCATGCTTCCAGGGGCTCGGGAAGTTAATTAAATACCATTTGGAGGCATTTAATGTTCGAGCAAAAACGGCTGATTTTCGACAAAAGAGATAACACCCCCCCATTACGTCATGCTTCAGAAATGTGGAAAATGGTCCGTTTTCAAATGTTTTATTTTTGAACGTCAGTTCACATTTGTAGGTGGATCATCAGTGTTAGAGCTAAAATTAGCATGTTTAAAGTGATTTTCATGCTTCCAGGGGCCCAAAACACAAGATTTATGGAATGGTTAAAAGTGCATAAAAATGGCCAATTTACTCACTCTGAGTTCTCAAAAAGGGTTTCTTCACCCCGGGAAGTTAATTAAATACCATTTGGAGGCATTTAATGTTCGAGCAAAAACGGCTGATTTTCGACAAAAGAGATAACACCCCCCCATTACGTCATGCTTCAGAAATGTGGAAAATGGTCCGTTTTCAAATGTTTTATTTTTGAACGTCAGTTCACATTTGTAGGTGGATCATCAGTGTTAGAGCTAAAATTAGCATGTTTAAAGTGATTTCCATGCTTCCAGGGGCCCAAAACACAAGATTTATGGAATGGTTAAAAGTGCATGAAAATGGCCAATTTACTCACTCTGAGTTCTCAAAAAGGGTTTCTTCACCCCGGGAAGTTAATTAAATACCATTTGGAGGCATTTAATGTTCGAGCAAAAACGGCTGATTTTCGACAAAAGAGATAACACCCCCCCATTACGTCATGCTTCAGAAATGTGGAAAATGGTCCGTTTTCAAATGTTTTATTTTTGAACGTCAGTTCACATTTGTAGGTGGATCATCAGTGTTAGAGCTAAAATTAGCATGTTTAAAGTGATTTTCATGCTTCCAGGGGCCCAAAACACAAGATTTATGGAATGGTTAAAAGTGCATGAAAATGGCCAATTTACTCACTCTGAGTTCTCAAAAAGGGTTTCTTCACCCCGGGAAGTTAATTAAATACCATTTGGAGGCATTTAATGTTCGAGCAAAAACGGCTGATTTTCGACAAAAGAGATAACACCCCCCCATTACGTCATGCTTCAGAAATGTGGAAAATGGTCCGTTTTCAAATGTTTTATTTTTGAACGTCAGTTCACATTTGTAGGTGGATCATCAGTGTTAGAGCTAAAATTAGCATGTTTAAAGTGATTTTCATGCTTCCAGGGGCCCAAAACACAAGATTTATGGAATGGTTAAAAGTGCATGAAAATGGCCAATTTACTCACTCTGAGTTCTCAAAAAGGGTTTCTTCACCCCGGGAAGTTAATTAAATACCATTTGGAGGCATTTAATGTTAGAGCAAAAACGGCTGATTTTCGACAAAAGAGCTAACACCCCCCCATTACGTCATGCTTCAGAAATGTGGAAAATGGTCCGTTTTCAAATGTTTTATTTTTGAACGTCAGTTCACATTTGTAGGTGGATCATCAGTGTTAGAGCTAAAATTAGCATGTTTAAAGTGATTTTCATGCTTCCAGGGGCTCGGGAAGTTAATTAAATACCATTTGGAGGCATTTAATGTTAGAGCAAAAACGGCTGATTTTCGACAAAAGAGATAACACCCCCCCATTACGTCATGCTTCAGAAATGTGGAAAATGGTCCGTTTTCAAATGTTTTATTTTTGAACGTCAGTTCACATTTGTAGGTGGATCATCAGTGTTAGAGCTAAAATTAGCATGTTTAAAGTGATTTTCATGCTTCCAGGGGCCCAAAACACAAGATTTATGGAATGGTTAAAAGTGCATGAAAATGGCCAATTTACTCACTCTGAGTTCTCAAAAAGGGTTTCTTCACCCTGGGAAGTTAATTAAATACCATTTGGAGGCATTTAATGTTCGAGCAAAAACGGCTGATTTTCGACAAAAGAGATAACACCCCCCCATTACGTCATGCTTCAGAAATGTGGAAAATGGTCCGTTTTCAAATGTTTTATTTTTGAACGTCAGTTCACATTTGTAGGTGGATCATTAGTGTTAGAGCTAAAATTAGCATGTTTAAAGTGATTTTCATGCTTCCAGGGGCCCAAAACACAAGATTTATGGAATGGTTAAAAGTGCATGAAAATGGCCAATTTACTCACTCTGAGTTCTCAAAAAGGGTTTCTTCACCCCGGGAAGTTAATTAAATACCATTTGGAGGCATTTAATGTTCGAGCAAAAACGGCTGATTTTCGACAAAAGAGATAACACCCCCCCCATTACGTCATGCTTCAGAAATGTGGAAAATGGTCCGTTTTCAAATGTTTTATTTTTGAACGTCAGTTCACATTTGTAGGTGGATCATCAGTGTTAGAGCTAAAATTAGCATGTTTAAAGTGATTTTCATGCTTCCAGGGGCTCGGGAAGTTAATTAAATACCATTTGGAGGCATTTAATGTTCGAGCAAAAACGGCTGATTTTCGACAAAAGAGATAACACCCCCCCCATTACGTCATGCTTCAGAAATGTGGAAAATGGTCCGTTTTCAAATGTTTTATTTTTGAACGTCAGTTCACATTTGTAGGTGGATCATCAGTGTTAGAGCTAAAATTAGCATGTTTGAAGTGATTTTCATGCTTCCAGGGGCTCGGGAAGTTAATTAAATACCATTTGGAGGCATTTAATGTTAGAGCAAAAACGGCTGATTTTCGACAAAAGAGATAACACCCCCCCATTACGTCATGCTTCAGAAATGTGGAAAATGGTCCGTTTTCAAATGTTTTATTTTTGAACGTCAGTTCACATTTGTAGGTGGATCATCAGTGTTAGAGCTAAAATTAGCATGTTTAAAGTGATTTCCATGCTTCCAGGGGCCCAAAACACAAGATTTATGGAATGGTTAAAAGTGCATGAAAATGGCCAATTTACTCACTCTGAGTTCTCAAAAAGGGTTTCTTCACCCCGGGAAGTTAATTAAATACCATTTGGAGGCATTTAATGTTCGAGCAAAAACGGCTGATTTTCGACAAAAGAGATAACACCCCCCCATTACGTCATGCTTCAGAAATGTGGAAAATGGTCCGTTTTCAAATGTTTTATTTTTGAACGTCAGTTCACATTTGTAGGTGGATCATCAGTGTTAGAGCTAAAATTAGCATGTTTAAAGTGATTTTCATGCTTCCAGGGGCCCAAAACACAAGATTTATGGAATGGTTAAAAGTGCATGAAAATGGCCAATTTACTCACTCTGAGTTCTCAAAAAGGGTTTCTTCACCCCGGGAAGTTAATTAAATACCATTTGGAGGCATTTAATGTTCGAGCAAAAACGGCTGATTTTCGACAAAAGAGATAACACCCCCCCATTACGTCATGCTTCAGAAATGTGGAAAATGGTCCGTTTTCAAATGTTTTATTTTTGAACGTCAGTTCACATTTGTAGGTGGATCATCAGTGTTAGAGCTAAAATTAGCATGTTTAAAGTGATTTTCATGCTTCCAGGGGCCCAAAACACAAGATTTATGGAATGGTTAAAAGTGCATGAAAATGGCCAATTTACTCACTCTGAGTTCTCAAAAAGGGTTTCTTCACCCCGGGAAGTTAATTAAATACCATTTGGAGGCATTTAATGTTAGAGCAAAAACGGCTGATTTTCGACAAAAGAGCTAACACCCCCCCATTACGTCATGCTTCAGAAATGTGGAAAATGGTCCGTTTTCAAATGTTTTATTTTTGAACGTCAGTTCACATTTGTAGGTGGATCATCAGTGTTAGAGCTAAAATTAGCATGTTTAAAGTGATTTTCATGCTTCCAGGGGCTCGGGAAGTTAATTAAATACCATTTGGAGGCATTTAATGTTAGAGCAAAAACGGCTGATTTTCGACAAAAGAGATAACACCCCCCCATTACGTCATGCTTCAGAAATGTGGAAAATGGTCCGTTTTCAAATGTTTTATTTTTGAACGTCAGTTCACATTTGTAGGTGGATCATCAGTGTTAGAGCTAAAATTAGCATGTTTAAAGTGATTTTCATGCTTCCAGGGGCCCAAAACACAAGATTTATGGAATGGTTAAAAGTGCATGAAAATGGCCAATTTACTCACTCTGAGTTCTCAAAAAGGGTTTCTTCACCCTGGGAAGTTAATTAAATACCATTTGGAGGCATTTAATGTTCGAGCAAAAACGGCTGATTTTCGACAAAAGAGATAACACCCCCCCATTACGTCATGCTTCAGAAATGTGGAAAATGGTCCGTTTTCAAATGTTTTATTTTTGAACGTCAGTTCACATTTGTAGGTGGATCATTAGTGTTAGAGCTAAAATTAGCATGTTTAAAGTGATTTTCATGCTTCCAGGGGCCCAAAACACAAGATTTATGGAATGGTTAAAAGTGCATGAAAATGGCCAATTTACTCACTCTGAGTTCTCAAAAAGGGTTTCTTCACCCCGGGAAGTTAATTAAATACCATTTGGAGGCATTTAATGTTCGAGCAAAAACGGCTGATTTTCGACAAAAGAGATAACACCCCCCCCATTACGTCATGCTTCAGAAATGTGGAAAATGGTCCGTTTTCAAATGTTTTATTTTTGAACGTCAGTTCACATTTGTAGGTGGATCATCAGTGTTAGAGCTAAAATTAGCATGTTTAAAGTGATTTTCATGCTTCCAGGGGCTCGGGAAGTTAATTAAATACCATTTGGAGGCATTTAATGTTCGAGCAAAAACGGCTGATTTTCGACAAAAGAGATAACACCCCCCCCATTACGTCATGCTTCAGAAATGTGGAAAATGGTCCGTTTTCAAATGTTTTATTTTTGAACGTCAGTTCACATTTGTAGGTGGATCATCAGTGTTAGAGCTAAAATTAGCATGTTTGAAGTGATTTTCATGCTTCCAGGGGCTCGGGAAGTTAATTAAATACCATTTGGAGGCATTTAATGTTAGAGCAAAAACGGCTGATTTTCGACAAAAGAGATAACACCCCCCCATTACGTCATGCTTCAGAAATGTGGAAAATGGTCCGTTTTCAAATGTTTTATTTTTGAACGTCAGTTCACATTTGTAGGTGGATCATCAGTGTTAGAGCTAAAATTAGCATGTTTAAAGTGATTTTCATGCTTCCAGGGGCCCAAAACACAAGATTTATGGAATGGTTAAAAGTGCATGAAAATGGCCAATTTACTCACTCTGAGTTCTCAAAAAGGGTTTCTTCACCCCGGGAAGTTAATTAAATACCATTTGGAGGCATTTAATGTTCGAGCAAAAACGGCTGATTTTCGACAAGAGATAACACCCCCCCATTACGTCATGCTTCAGAAATGTGGAAAATGGTCCGTTTTCAAATGTTTTATTTTTGAACGTCAGTTCACATTTGTAGGTGGATCATCAGTGTTAGAGCTAAAATTAGCATGTTTAAAGTGATTTTCATGCTTCCAGGGGCTCGGGAAGTTAATTAAATACCATTTGGAGGCATTTAATGTTCGAGCAAAAACGGCTGATTTTCGACAAAAGAGATAACACCCCCCCATTACGTCATGCTTCAGAAATGTGGAAAATGGTCCGTTTTCAAATGTTTTATTTTTGAACGTCAGTTCACATTTGTAGGTGGATCATCAGTGTTAGAGCTAAAATTAGCATGTTTAAAGTGATTTTCATGCTTCCAGGGGCCCAAAACACAAGATTTATGGAATGGTTAAAAGTGCATGAAAATGGCCAATTTACTCACTCTGAGTTCTCAAAAAGGGTTTCTTCACCCCGGGAAGTTAATTAAATACCATTTGGAGGCATTTAATGTTCGAGCAAAAACGGCTGATTTTCGACAAAAGAGATAACACCCCCCCATTACGTCATGCTTCAGAAATGTGGAAAATGGTCCGTTTTCAAATGTTTTATTTTTGAACGTCAGTTCACATTTGTAGGTGGATCATCAGTGTTAGAGCTAAAATTAGCATGTTTAAAGTGATTTCCATGCTTCCAGGGGCTCGGGAAGTTAATTAAATACCATTTGGAGGCATTTAATGTTCGAGCAAAAACGGCTGATTTTCGACAAAAGAGCTAACACCCCCCCATTACGTCATGCTTCAGAAATGTGGAAAATGGTCCGTTTTCAAATGTTTTATTTTTGAACGTCAGTTCACATTTGTAGGTGGATCATCAGTGTTAGAGCTAAAATTAGCATGTTTAAAGTGATTTTCATGATTCCAGGGGCCCAAAACACAAGATTTATGGAATGGTTAAAAGTGCATGAAAATGGCCAATTTACTCACTCTGAGTTCTCAAAAAGGGTTTCTTCACCCCGGGAAGTTAATTAAATACCATTTGGAGGCATTTAATGTTCGAGCAAAAACGGCTGATTTTCGACAAAAGAGATAACACCCCCCCATTACGTCATGCTTCAGAAATGTGGAAAATGGTCCGTTTTCAAATGTTTTATTTTTGAACGTCAGTTCACATTTGTAGGTGGATCATCAGTGTTAGAGCTAAAATTAGCATGTTTAAAGTGATTTTCATGCTTCCAGGGGCCCAAAACACAAGATTTATGGAATGGTTAAAAGTGCATGAAAATGGCCAATTTACTCACTCTGAGTTCTCAAAAAGGGTTTCTTCACCCCGGGAAGTTAATTAAATACCATTTGGAGGCATTTAATGTTCGAGCAAAAACGGCTGATTTTCGACAAAAGAGATAACACCCCCCCATTACGTCATGCTTCAGAAATGTGGAAAATGGTCCGTTTTCAAATGTTTTATTTTTGAACGTCAGTTCACATTTGTAGGTGGATCATCAGTGTTAGAGCTAAAATTAGCATGTTTAAAGTGATTTTCATGCTTCCAGGGGCCCAAAACACAAGATTTATGGAATGGTTAAAAGTGCATGAAAATGGCCAATTTACTCACTCTGAGTTCTCAAAAAGGGTTTCTTCACCCCGGGAAGTTAATTAAATACCATTTGGAGGCATTTAATGTTCGAGCAAAAACGGCTGATTTTCGACAAGAGATAACACCCCCCCATTACGTCATGCTTCAGAAATGTGGAAAATGGTCCGTTTTCAAATGTTTTATTTTTGAACGTCAGTTCACATTTGTAGGTGGATCATCAGTGTTAGAGCTAAAATTAGCATGTTTAAAGTGATTTTCATGCTTCCAGGGGCCCAAAACACAAGATTTATGGAATGGTTAAAAGTGCATGAAAATGGCCAATTTACTCACTCTGAGTTCTCAAAAAGGGTTTCTTCACCCCGGGAAGTTAATTAAATACCATTTGGAGGCATTTAATGTTCGAGCAAAAACGGCTGATTTTCGACAAAAGAGATAACACCCCCCCATTACGTCATGCTTCAGAAATGTGGAAAATGGTCCGTTTTCAAATGTTTTATTTTTGAACGTCAGTTCACATTTGTAGGTGGCTCATCAGTGTTAGAGCTAAAATTAGCATGTTTAAAGTGATTTTCATGCTTCCAGGGGCTCGGGAAGTTAATTAAATACCATTTGGAGGCATTTAATGTTCGAGCAAAAACGGCTGATTTTCGACAAAAGAGCTAACACCCCCCCATTACGTCATGCTTCAGAAATGTGGAAAATGGTCCGTTTTCAAATGTTTTATTTTTGAACGTCAGTTCACATTTGTAGGTGGATCATCAGTGTTAGAGCTAAAATTAGCATGTTTAAAGTGATTTTCATGCTTCTTGGGGCCCAAAACACAAGATTTATGGAATGGTTAAAAGTGCATGAAAATGGCCAATTTACTCACTCTGAGTTCTCAAAAAGGGTTTCTTCACCCCGGGAAGTTAATTAAATACCATTTGGAGGCATTTAATGTTCGAGCAAAAACGGCTGATTTTCGACAAAAGAGAAAACACCCCCCCATTACGTCATGCTTCAGAAATGTGGAAAATGGTCCGTTTTCAAATGTTTTATTTTTGAACGTCAGTTCACATTTGTAGGTGGATCATCAGTGTTAGAGCTAAAATTAGCATGTTTAAAGTGATTTTCATGCTTCCAGGGGCCCAAAACACAAGATTTATGGAATGGTTAAAAGTGCATGAAAATGGCCAATTTACTCACTCTGAGTTCTCAAAAAGGGTTTCTTCACCCCGGGAAGTTAATTAAATACCATTTGGAGGCATTTAATGTTAGAGCAAAAACGGCTGATTTTCGACAAAAGAGATAACACCCCCCCATTACGTCATGCTTCAGAAATGTGGAAAATGGTCCGTTTTCAAATGTTTTATTTTTGAACGTCAGTTCACATTTGTAGGTGGATCATCAGTGTTAGAGCTAAAATTAGCATGTTTAAAGTGATTTTCATGCTTCCAGGGGCCCAAAACACAAGATTTATGGAATGGTTAAAAGTGCATGAAAATGGCCAATTTACTCACTCTGAGTTCTCAAAAAGGGTTTCTTCACCCCGGGAAGTTAATTAAATACCATTTGGAGGCATTTAATGTTCGAGCAAAAACGGCTGATTTTCGACAAAAGAGATAAAACCCCCCCATTACGTCATGCTTCAGAAATGTGGAAAATGGTCCGTTTTCAAATGTTTTATTTTTGAACGTCAGTTCACATTTGTAGGTGGATCATAAGTGTTAGAGCTAAAATTAGCATGTTTAAAGTGATTTTCATGCTTCCAGGGGCCCAAAACACAAGATTTATGGAATGGTTAAAAGTGCATGAAAATGGCCAATTTACTCACTCTGAGTTCTCAAAAAGGGTTTCTTCACCCCGGGAAGTTAATTAAATACCATTTGGAGGCATTTAATGTTCGAGCAAAAACGGCTGATTTTCGACAAAAGAGATAACACCCCCCCATTACGTCATGCTTCAGAAATGTGGAAAATGGTCCGTTTTCAAATGTTTTATTTTTGAACGTCAGTTCACATTTGTAGGTGGATCATCAGTGTTAGAGCTAAAATTAGCATGTTTAAAGTGATTTTCATGCTTCCAGGGGCCCAAAACACAAGATTTATGGAATGGTTAAAAGTGCATGAAAATGGCCAATTTACTCACTCTGAGTTCTCAAAAAGGGTTTCTTCACCCCGGGAAGTTAATTAAATACCATTTGGAGTCATTTAATGTTCGAGCAAAAACGGCTGATTTTCGACAAAAGAGATAACACCCCCCCATTACGTCATGCTTCAGAAATGTGGAAAATGGTCCGTTTTCAAATGTTTTATTTTTGAACGTCAGTACACATTTGTAGGTGGATCATCAGTGTTAGAGCTAAAATTAGCATGTTTAAAGTGATTTTCATGCTTCCAGGGGCTCGGGAAGTTAATTAAATACCATTTGGAGGCATTTAATGTTCGAGCAAAAACGGCTGATTTTCGACAAAAGAGATAACACCCCCCCATTACGTCATGCTTCAGAAATGTGGAAAATGGTCCGTTTTCAAATGTTTTATTTTTGAACGTCAGTTCACATTTGTAGGTGGATCATCAGTGTTAGAGCTAAAATTAGCATGTTTAAAGTGATTTTAATGCTTCCAGGGGCCCAAAACACAAGATTTATGGAATGGTTAAAAGTGCATAAAAATGGCCAATTTACTCACTCTGAGTTCTCAAAAAGGGTTTCTTCACCCCGGGAAGTTAATTAAATACCATTTGGAGGCATTTAATGTTCGAGCAAAAACGGCTGATTTTCGACAAAAGAGATAACACCCCCCCATTACGTCATGCTTCAGAAATGTGGAAAATGGTCCGTTTTCAAATGTTTTATTTTTGAACGTCAGTTCACATTTGTAGGTGGATCATCAGTGTTAGAGCTAAAATTAGCATGTTTAAAGTGATTTTCATGCTTCCAGGGGCCCAAAACACAAGATTTATGGAATGGTTAAAAGTGCATGAAAATGGCCAATTTACTCACTCTGAGTTCTCAAAAAGGGTTTCTTCACCCCGGGAAGTTAATTAAATACCATTTGGAGGCATTTAATGTTCGAGCAAAAACGGCTGATTTTCGACAAAAGAGATAACACCCCCCCATTACGTCATGCTTCAGAAATGTGGAAAATGGTCCGTTTTCAAATGTTTTATTTTTGAACGTCAGTTCACATTTGTAGGTGGATCATCAGTGTTAGAGCTAAAATTAGCATGTTTAAAGTGATTTTCATGCTTCCAGGGGCCCAAAACACAAGATTTATGGAATGGTTAAAAGTGCATGAAAATGGCCAATTTACTCACTCTGAGTTCTCAAAAAGGGTTTCTTCACCCCGGGAAGTTAATTAAATACCATTTGGAGGCATTTAATGTTCGAGCAAAAACGGCTGATTTTCGACAAAAGAGATAACACCCCCCCATTACGTCATGCTTCAGAAATGTGGAAAATGGTCCGTTTTCAAATGTTTTATTTTTGAACGTCAGTTCACATTTGTAGGTGGATCATCAGTGTTAGAGCTAAAATTAGCATGTTTAAAGTGATTTTCATGCTTCCAGGGGCCCAAAACACAAGATTTATGGAATGGTTAAAAGTGCATGAAAATGGCCAATTTACTCACTCTGAGTTCTCAAAAAGGGTTTCTTCACCCCGGGAAGTTAATTAAATACCATTTGGAGGCATTTAATGTTAGAGCAAAAACGGCTGATTTTCGACAAAAGAGCTAACACCCCCCCATTACGTCATGCTTCAGAAATGTGGAAAATGGTCCGTTTTCAAATGTTTTATTTTTGAACGTCAGTTCACATTTGTAGGTGGATCATCAGTGTTAGAGCTAAAATTAGCATGTTTAAAGTGATTTTCATGCTTCCAGGGGCTCGGGAAGTTAATTAAATACCATTTGGAGGCATTTAATGTTAGAGCAAAAACGGCTGATTTTCGACAAAAGAGATAACACCCCCCCATTACGTCATGCTTCAGAAATGTGGAAAATGGTCCGTTTTCAAATGTTTTATTTTTGAACGTCAGTTCACATTTGTAGGTGGATCATCAGTGTTAGAGCTAAAATTAGCATGTTTAAAGTGATTTTCATGCTTCCAGGGGCCCAAAACACAAGATTTATGGAATGGTTAAAAGTGCATGAAAATGGCCAATTTACTCACTCTGAGTTCTCAAAAAGGGTTTCTTCACCCTGGGAAGTTAATTAAATACCATTTGGAGGCATTTAATGTTCGAGCAAAAACGGCTGATTTTCGACAAAAGAGATAACACCCATTACGTCATGCTTCAGAAATGTGGAAAATGGTCCGTTTTCAAATGTTTTATTTTTGAACGTCAGTTCACATTTGTAGGTGGATCATTAGTGTTAGAGCTAAAATTAGCATGTTTAAAGTGATTTTCATGCTTCCAGGGGCCCAAAACACAAGATTTATGGAATGGTTAAAAGTGCATGAAAATGGCCAATTTACTCACTCTGAGTTCTCAAAAAGGGTTTCTTCACCCCGGGAAGTTAATTAAATACCATTTGGAGGCATTTAATGTTCGAGCAAAAACGGCTGATTTTCGACAAAAGAGATAACACCCCCCCCATTACGTCATGCTTCAGAAATGTGGAAAATGGTCCGTTTTCAAATGTTTTATTTTTGAACGTCAGTTCACATTTGTAGGTGGATCATCAGTGTTAGAGCTAAAATTAGCATGTTTAAAGTGATTTTCATGCTTCCAGGGGCTCGGGAAGTTAATTAAATACCATTTGGAGGCATTTAATGTTCGAGCAAAAACGGCTGATTTTCGACAAAAGAGATAACACCCCCCCCATTACGTCATGCTTCAGAAATGTGGAAAATGGTCCGTTTTCAAATGTTTTATTTTTGAACGTCAGTTCACATTTGTAGGTGGATCATCAGTGTTAGAGCTAAAATTAGCATGTTTGAAGTGATTTTCATGCTTCCAGGGGCTCGGGAAGTTAATTAAATACCATTTGGAGGCATTTAATGTTAGAGCAAAAACGGCTGATTTTCGACAAAAGAGATAACACCCCCCCATTACGTCATGCTTCAGAAATGTGGAAAATGGTCCGTTTTCAAATGTTTTATTTTTGAACGTCAGTTCACATTTGTAGGTGGATCATCAGTGTTAGAGCTAAAATTAGCATGTTTAAAGTGATTTTCATGCTTCCAGGGGCCCAAAACACAAGATTTATGGAATGGTTAAAAGTGCATGAAAATGGCCAATTTACTCACTCTGAGTTCTCAAAAAGGGTTTCTTCACCCCGGGAAGTTAATTAAATACCATTTGGAGGCATTTAATGTTCGAGCAAAAACGGCTGATTTTCGACAAGAGATAACACCCCCCCATTACGTCATGCTTCAGAAATGTGGAAAATGGTCCGTTTTCAAATGTTTTATTTTTGAACGTCAGTTCACATTTGTAGGTGGATCATCAGTGTTAGAGCTAAAATTAGCATGTTTAAAGTGATTTTCATGCTTCCAGGGGCTCGGGAAGTTAATTAAATACCATTTGGAGGCATTTAATGTTCGAGCAAAAACGGCTGATTTTCGACAAAAGAGATAACACCCCCCCATTACGTCATGCTTCAGAAATGTGGAAAATGGTCCGTTTTCAAATGTTTTATTTTTGAACGTCAGTTCACATTTGTAGGTGGATCATCAGTGTTAGAGCTAAAATTAGCATGTTTAAAGTGATTTTCATGCTTCCAGGGGCCCAAAACACAAGATTTATGGAATGGTTAAAAGTGCATGAAAATGGCCAATTTACTCACTCTGAGTTCTCAAAAAGGGTTTCTTCACCCCGGGAAGTTAATTAAATACCATTTGGAGGCATTTAATGTTCGAGCAAAAACGGCTGATTTTCGACAAAAGAGATAACACCCCCCCATTACGTCATGCTTCAGAAATGTGGAAAATGGTCCGTTTTCAAATGTTTTATTTTTGAACGTCAGTTCACATTTGTAGGTGGATCATCAGTGTTAGAGCTAAAATTAGCATGTTTAAAGTGATTTTCATGCTTCCAGGGGCTCGGGAAGTTAATTAAATACCATTTGGAGGCATTTAATGTTCGAGCAAAAACGGCTGATTTTCGACAAAAGAGCTAACACCCCCCCATTACGTCATGCTTCAGAAATGTGGAAAATGGTCCGTTTTCAAATGTTTTATTTTTGAACGTCAGTTCACATTTGTAGGTGGATCATCAGTGTTAGAGCTAAAATTAGCATGTTTAAAGTGATTTTCATGCTTCCAGGGGCCCAAAACACAAGATTTATGGAATGGTTAAAAGTGCATGAAAATGGCCAATTTACTCACTCTGAGTTCTCAAAAAGGGTTTCTTCACCCCGGGAAGTTAATTAAATACCATTTGGAGGCATTTAATGTTCGAGCAAAAACGGCTGATTTTCGACAAAAGAGATAACACCCCCCCATTACGTCATGCTTCAGAAATGTGGAAAATGGTCCGTTTTCAAATGTTTTATTTTTGAACGTCAGTTCACATTTGTAGGTGGATCATCAGTGTTAGAGCTAAAATTAGCATGTTTAAAGTGATTTTCATGCTTCCAGGGGCCCAAAACACAAGATTTATGGAATGGTTAAAAGTGCATGAAAATGGCCAATTTACTCACTCTGAGTTCTCAAAAAGGGTTTCTTCACCCCGGGAAGTTAATTAAATACCATTTGGAGGCATTTAATGTTCGAGCAAAAACGGCTGATTTTCGACAAAAGAGATAACACCCCCCCATTACGTCATGCTTCAGAAATGTGGAAAATGGTCCGTTTTCAAATGTTTTATTTTTGAACGTCAGTTCACATTTGTAGGTGGCTCATCAGTGTTAGAGCTAAAATTAGCATGTTTAAAGTGATTTTCATGCTTCCAGGGGCTCGGGAAGTTAATTAAATACCATTTGGAGGCATTTAATGTTCGAGCAAAAACGGCTGATTTTCGACAAAAGAGCTAACACCCCCCCATTACGTCATGCTTCAGAAATGTGGAAAATGGTCCGTTTTCAAATGTTTTATTTTTGAACGTCAGTTCACATTTGTAGGTGGATCATCAGTGTTAGAGCTAAAATTAGCATGTTTAAAGTGATTTTCATGCTTCTTGGGGCCCAAAACACAAGATTTATGGAATGGTTAAAAGTGCATGAAAATGGCCAATTTACTCACTCTGAGTTCTCAAAAAGGGTTTCTTCACCCCGGGAAGTTAATTAAATACCATTTGGAGGCATTTAATGTTCGAGCAAAAACGGCTGATTTTCGACAAAAGAGAAAACACCCCCCCATTACGTCATGCTTCAGAAATGTGGAAAATGGTCCGTTTTCAAATGTTTTATTTTTGAACGTCAGTTCACATTTGTAGGTGGATCATCAGTGTTAGAGCTAAAATTAGCATGTTTAAAGTGATTTTCATGCTTCCAGGGGCCCAAAACACAAGATTTATGGAATGGTTAAAAGTGCATGAAAATGGCCAATTTACTCACTCTGAGTTCTCAAAAAGGGTTTCTTCACCCCGGGAATTTAATTAAATACCATTTGGAGGCATTTAATGTTAGAGCAAAAACGGCTGATTTTCGACAAAAGAGATAACACCCCCCCATTACGTCATGCTTCAGAAATGTGGAAAATGGTCCGTTTTCAAATGTTTTATTTTTGAACGTCAGTTCACATTTGTAGGTGGATCATCAGTGTTAGAGCTAAAATTAGCATGTTTAAAGTGATTTTCATGCTTCCAGGGGCCCAAAACACAAGATTTATGGAATGGTTAAAAGTGCATGAAAATGGCCAATTTACTCACTCTGAGTTCTCAAAAAGGGTTTCTTCACCCCGGGAAGTTAATTAAATACCATTTGGAGGCATTTAATGTTCGAGCAAAAACGGCTGATTTTCGACAAAAGAGATAAAACCCCCCCATTACGTCATGCTTCAGAAATGTGGAAAATGGTCCGTTTTCAAATGTTTTATTTTTGAACGTCAGTTCACATTTGTAGGTGGATCATAAGTGTTAGAGCTAAAATTAGCATGTTTAAAGTGATTTTCATGCTTCCAGGGGCTCGGGAAGTTAATTAAATACCATTTGGAGGCATTTAATGTTCGAGCAAAAACGGCTGATTTTCGACAAAAGAGATAACACCCCCCCATTACGTCATGCTTCAGAAATGTGGAAAATGGTCCGTTTTCAAATGTTTTATTTTTGAACGTCAGTTCACATTTGTAGGTGGATCATCAGTGTTAGAGCTAAAATTAGCATGTTTAAAGTGATTTTAATGCTTCCAGGGGCCCAAAACACAAGATTTATGGAATGGTTAAAAGTGCATAAAAATGGCCAATTTACTCACTCTGAGTTCTCAAAAAGGGTTTCTTCACCCCGGGAAGTTAATTAAATACCATTTGGAGGCATTTAATGTTCGAGCAAAAATGGCTGATTTTCGACAAAAGAGATAACACCCCCCCATTACGTCATGCTTCAGAAATGTGGAAAATGGTCCGTTTTCAAATGTTTTATTTTTGAACGTCAGTTCACATTTGTAGGTGGATCATCAGTGTTAGAGCTAAAATTAGCATGTTTAAAGTGATTTTCATGCTTCCAGGGGCCCAAAACACAAGATTTATGGAATGGTTAAAAGTGCATGAAAATGGCCAATTTACTCACTCTGAGTTCTCAAAAAGGGTTTCTTCACCCCGGGGAGTTAATTAAATACCATTTGGAGGCATTTAATGTTCGAGCAAAAACGGCTGATTTTCGACAAAAGAGATAACACCCCCCCATTACGTCATGCTTCAGAAATGTGGAAAATGGTCCGTTTTCAAATGTTTTATTTTTGAACGTCAGTTCACATTTGTAGGTGGATCATCAGTGTTAGAGCTAAAATTAGCATGTTTAAAGTGATTTTCATGCTTCCAGGGGCCCAAAACACAAGATTTATGGAATGGTTAAAAGTGCATGAAAATGGCCAATTTACTCACTCTGAGTTCTCAAAAAGGGTTTCTTCACCCCGGGAAGTTAATTAAATACCATTTGGAGGCATTTAATGTTCGAGCAAAAACGGCTGATTTTCGACAAAAGAGATAACACCCCCCCATTACGTCATGCTTCAGAAATGTGGAAAATGGTCCGTTTTCAAATGTTTTATTTTTGAACGTCAGTTCACATTTGTAGGTGGATCATCAGTGTTAGAGCTAAAATTAGCATGTTTAAAGTGATTTTCATGCTTCCAGGGGCCCAAAACACAAGATTTATGGAATGGTTAAAAGTGCATGAAAATGGCCAATTTACTCACTCTGAGTTCTCAAAAAGGGTTTCTTCACCCCGGGAAGTTAATTAAATACCATTTGGAGGCATTTAATGTTAGAGCAAAAACGGCTGATTTTCGACAAAAGAGCTAACACCCCCCCCATTACGTCATGCTTCAGAAATGTGGAAAATGGTCCGTTTTCAAATGTTTTATTTTTGAACGCCAGTTCACATTTGTAGGTGGATCATCAGTGTTAGAGCTAAAATTAGCATGTTTAAAGTGATTTTCATGCTTCCAGGGGCTCGGGAAGTTAATTAAATACCATTTGGAGGCATTTAATGTTCGAGCAAAAACGGCTGATTTTCGACGAAAGAGCTAACACCCCCCCATTACGTCATGCTTCAGAAATGTGGAAAATGGTCCGTTTTCAAATGTTTTATTTTTGAACGTCAGTTCACATTTGTAGGTGGATCATCAGTGTTAGAGCTAAAATTAGCATGTTTAAAGTGATTTTCATGCTTCCAGGGGCTCGGGAAGTTAATTAAATACCATTTGGAGGCATTTAATGTTCGAGCAAAAACGGCTGATTTTCGACAAAAGAGATAACACCTCCCCATTACGTCATGCTTCAGAAATGTGGAAAATGGTCCGTTTTCAAATGTCTTATTTTTGAACGTCAGTTCACATTTGTAGGTGGATCATCAGTGTTAGAGCTAAAATTAGCATGTTTAAAGTGATTTTCATGCTTCCAGGGGCCCAAAACACAAGATTTATGGAATGGTTAAAAGTGCATGAAAATGGCCAATTTACTCACTCTGAGTTCTCAAAAAGGGTTTCTTCACCCCGGGAAGTTAATTAAATACCATTTGGAGGCATTTAATGTTCGAGCAAAAACGGCTGATTTTCGACAAAAGAGATAACACCCCCCCATTACGTCATGCTTCAGAAATGTGGAAAATGGTCCGTTTTCAAATGTTTTATTTTTGAACGTCAGTTCACATTTGTAGGTGGATCATCAGTGTTAGAGCTAAAATTAGCATGTTTAAAGTGATTTTCATGCTTCCAGGGGCCCAAAACACAAGATTTATGGAATGGTTAAAAGTGCATGAAAATGGCCAATTTACTCACTCTGAGTTCTCAAAAAGGGTTTCTTCACCCCGGGAAGTTAATTAAATACCATTTGGAGGCATTTAATGTTAGAGCAAAAACGGCTGATTTTCGACAAAAGAGCTAACACCCCCCCCATTACGTCATGCTTCAGAAATGTGGAAAATGGTCCGTTTTCAAATGTTTTATTTTTGAACGCCAGTTCACATTTGTAGGTGGATCATCAGTGTTAGAGCTAAAATTAGCATGTTTAAAGTGATTTTCATGCTTCCAGGGGCTCGGGAAGTTAATTAAATACCATTTGGAGGCATTTAATGTTAGAGCAAAAACGGCTGATTTTCGACAAAAGAGATAACACCCCCCCATTACGTCATGCTTCAGAAATGTGGAAAATGGTCCGTTTTCAAATGTTTTATTTTTGAACGTCAGTTCACATTTGTAGGTGGATCATCAGTGTTAGAGCTAAAATTAGCATGTTTAAAGTGATTTTCATGCTTCCAGGGGCCCAAAACACAAGATTTATGGAATGGTTAAAAGTGCATGAAAATGGCCAATTTACTCACTCTGAGTTCTCAAAAAGGGTTTCTTCACCCCGGGAAGTTAATTAAATACCATTTGGAGGCATTTAATGTTAGAGCAAAAACGGCTGATTTTCGACAAAAGAGATAACACCCCCCCATTACGTCATGCTTCAGAAATGTGGAAAATGGTCCGTTTTCAAATGTTTTATTTTTGAACGTCAGTTCACATTTGTAGGTGGATCATCAGTGTTAGAGCTAAAATTAGCATGTTTAAAGTGATTTTCATGCTTCCAGGGGCCCAAAACACAAGATTTATGGAATGGTTAAAAGTGCATGAAAATGGCCAATTTACTCACTCTGAGTTCTCAAAAAGGGTTTCTTCACCCCGGGAAGTTAATTAAATACCATTTGGAGGCATTTAATGTTCGAGCAAAAACGGCTGATTTTCGACAAAAGAGATAACACCCCCCCATTACGTCATGCTTCAGAAATGTGGAAAATGGTCCGTTTTCAAATGTTTTATTTTTAAACGTCAGTTCACATTTGTAGGTGGATCATCAGTGTTAGAGCTAAAATTAGCATGTTTAAAGTGATTTTAATGCTTCCAGGGGCCCAAAACACAAGATTTATGGAATGGTTAAAAGTGCATAAAAATGGCCAATTTACTCACTCTGAGTTCTCAAAAAGGGTTTCTTCACCCCGGGAAGTTAATTAAATACCATTTGGAGGCATTTAATGTTCGAGCAAAAACGGCTGATTTTCGACAAAAGAGATAACACCCCCCCATTACGTCATGCTTCAGAAATGTGGAAAATGGTCCGTTTTCAAATGTTTTATTTTTGAACGTCAGTTCACATTTGTAGGTGGATCATCAGTGTTAGAGCTAAAATTAGCATGTTTAAAGTGATTTTCATGCTTCCAGGGGCCCAAAACACAAGATTTATGGAATGGTTAAAAGTGCATGAAAATGGCCAATTTACTCACTCTGAGTTCTCAAAAAGGGTTTCTTCACCCCGGGAAGTTAATTAAATACCATTTGGAGGCATTTAATGTTCGAGCAAAAACGGCTGATTTTCGACAAAAGAGATAACACCCCCCCATTACGTCATGCTTCAGAAATGTGGAAAATGGTCCGTTTTCAAATGTTTTATTTTTGAACGTCAGTTCACATTTGTAGGTGGATCATCAGTGTTAGAGCTAAAATTAGCATGTTTAAAGTGATTTTCATGCTTCCAGGGGCCCAAAACACAAGATTTATGGAATGGTTAAAAGTGCATGAAAATGGCCAATTTACTCACTCTGAGTTCTCAAAAAGGGTTTCTTCACCCCGGGAAGTTAATTAAATACCATTTGGAGGCATTTAATGTTCGAGCAAAAACGGCTGATTTTCGACAAAAGAGATAACACCCCCCCATTACGTCATGCTTCAGAAATGTGGAAAATGGTCCGTTTTCAAATGTTTTATTTTTGAACGTCAGTTCACATTTGTAGGTGGATCATCAGTGTTAGAGCTAAAATTAGCATGTTTAAAGTGATTTTCATGCTTCCAGGGGCCCAAAACACAAGATTTATGGAATGGTTAAAAGTGCATGAAAATGGCCAATTTACTCACTCTGAGTTCTCAAAAAGGGTTTCTTCACCCCGGGAAGTTAATTAAATACCATTTGGAGGCATTTAATGTTAGAGCAAAAACGGCTGATTTTCGACAAAAGAGCTAACACCCCCCCATTACGTCATGCTTCAGAAATGTGGAAAATGGTCCGTTTTCAAATGTTTTATTTTTGAACGTCAGTTCACATTTGTAGGTGGATCATCAGTGTTAGAGCTAAAATTAGCATGTTTAAAGTGATTTTCATGCTTCCAGGGGCTCGGGAAGTTAATTAAATACCATTTGGAGGCATTTAATGTTAGAGCAAAAACGGCTGATTTTCGACAAAAGAGATAACACCCCCCCATTACGTCATGCTTCAGAAATGTGGAAAATGGTCCGTTTTCAAATGTTTTATTTTTGAACGTCAGTTCACATTTGTAGGTGGATCATCAGTGTTAGAGCTAAAATTAGCATGTTTAAAGTGATTTTCATGCTTCCAGGGGCCCAAAACACAAGATTTATGGAATGGTTAAAAGTGCATGAAAATGGCCAATTTACTCACTCTGAGTTCTCAAAAAGGGTTTCTTCACCCTGGGAAGTTAATTAAATACCATTTGGAGGCATTTAATGTTCGAGCAAAAACGGCTGATTTTCGACAAAAGAGATAACACCCCCCCATTACGTCATTCTTCAGAAATGTGGAAAATGGTCCGTTTTCAAATGTTTTATTTTTGAACGTCAGTTCACATTTGTAGGTGGATCATTAGTGTTAGAGCTAAAATTAGCATGTTTAAAGTGATTTTCATGCTTCCAGGGGCCCAAAACACAAGATTTATGGAATGGTTAAAAGTGCATGAAAATGGCCAATTTACTCACTCTGAGTTCTCAAAAAGGGTTTCTTCACCCCGGGAAGTTAATTAAATACCATTTGGAGGCATTTAATGTTCGAGCAAAAACGGCTGATTTTCGACAAAAGAGATAACACCCCCCCCATTACGTCATGCTTCAGAAATGTGGAAAATGGTCCGTTTTCAAATGTTTTATTTTTGAACGTCAGTTCACATTTGTAGGTGGATCATCAGTGTTAGAGCTAAAATTAGCATGTTTAAAGTGATTTTCATGCTTCCAGGGGCTCGGGAAGTTAATTAAATACCATTTGGAGGCATTTAATGTTCGAGCAAAAACGGCTGATTTTCGACAAAAGAGATAACACCCCCCCCATTACGTCATGCTTCAGAAATGTGGAAAATGGTCCGTTTTCAAATGTTTTATTTTTGAACGTCAGTTCACATTTGTAGGTGGATCATCAGTGTTAGAGCTAAAATTAGCATGTTTGAAGTGATTTTCATGCTTCCAGGGGCTCGGGAAGTTAATTAAATACCATTTGGAGGCATTTAATGTTAGAGCAAAAACGGCTGATTTTCGACAAAAGAGATAACACCCCCCCATTACGTCATGCTTCAGAAATGTGGAAAATGGTCCGTTTTCAAATGTTTTATTTTTGAACGTCAGTTCACATTTGTAGGTGGATCATCAGTGTTAGAGCTAAAATTAGCATGTTTAAAGTGATTTTCATGCTTCCAGGGGCCCAAAACACAAGATTTATGGAATGGTTAAAAGTGCATGAAAATGGCCAATTTACTCACTCTGAGTTCTCAAAAAGGGTTTCTTCACCCCGGGAAGTTAATTAAATACCATTTGGAGGCATTTAATGTTCGAGCAAAAACGGCTGATTTTCGACAAGAGATAACACCCCCCCATTACGTCATGCTTCAGAAATGTGGAAAATGGTCCGTTTTCAAATGTTTTATTTTTGAACGTCAGTTCACATTTGTAGGTGGATCATCAGTGTTAGAGCTAAAATTAGCATGTTTAAAGTGATTTTCATGCTTCCAGGGGCTCGGGAAGTTAATTAAATACCATTTGGAGGCATTTAATGTTCGAGCAAAAACGGCTGATTTTCGACAAAAGAGATAACACCCCCCCATTACGTCATGCTTCAGAAATGTGGAAAATGGTCCGTTTTCAAATGTTTTATTTTTGAACGTCAGTTCACATTTGTAGGTGGATCATCAGTGTTAGAGCTAAAATTAGCATGTTTAAAGTGATTTTCATGCTTCCAGGGGCCCAAAACACAAGATTTATGGAATGGTTAAAAGTGCATGAAAATGGCCAATTTACTCACTCTGAGTTCTCAAAAAGGGTTTCTTCACCCCGGGAAGTTAATTAAATACCATTTGGAGGCATTTAATGTTCGAGCAAAAACGGCTGATTTTCGACAAAAGAGATAACACCCCCCCATTACGTCATGCTTCAGAAATGTGGAAAATGGTCCGTTTTCAAATGTTTTATTTTTGAACGTCAGTTCACATTTGTAGGTGGATCATCAGTGTTAGAGCTAAAATTAGCATGTTTAAAGTGATTTTCATGCTTCCAGGGGCTCGGGAAGTTAATTAAATACCATTTGGAGGCATTTAATGTTCGAGCAAAAACGGCTGATTTTCGACAAAAGAGCTAACACCCCCCCATTACGTCATGCTTCAGAAATGTGGAAAATGGTCCGTTTTCAAATGTTTTATTTTTGAACGTCAGTTCACATTTGTAGGTGGATCATCAGTGTTAGAGCTAAAATTAGCATGTTTAAAGTGATTTTCATGCTTCCAGGGGCCCAAAACACAAGATTTATGGAATGGTTAAAAGTGCATGAAAATGGCCAATTTACTCACTCTGAGTTCTCAAAAAGGGTTTCTTCACCCCGGGAAGTTAATTAAATACCATTTGGAGGCATTTAATGTTCGAGCAAAAACGGCTGATTTTCGACAAAAGAGATAACACCCCCCCATTACGTCATGCTTCAGAAATGTGGAAAATGGTCCGTTTTCAAATGTTTTATTTTTGAACGTCAGTTCACATTTGTAGGTGGATCATCAGTGTTAGAGCTAAAATTAGCATGTTTAAAGTGATTTTCATGCTTCCAGGGGCCCAAAACACAAGATTTATGGAATGGTTAAAAGTGCATGAAAATGGCCAATTTACTCACTCTGAGTTCTCAAAAAGGGTTTCTTCACCCCGGGAAGTTAATTAAATACCATTTGGAGGCATTTAATGTTCGAGCAAAAACGGCTGATTTTCGACAAAAGAGATAACACCCCCCCATTACGTCATGCTTCAGAAATGTGGAAAATGGTCCGTTTTCAAATGTTTTATTTTTGAACGTCAGTTCACATTTGTAGGTGGCTCATCAGTGTTAGAGCTAAAATTAGCATGTTTAAAGTGATTTTCATGCTTCCAGGGGCTCGGGAAGTTAATTAAATACCATTTGGAGGCATTTAATGTTCGAGCAAAAACGGCTGATTTTCGACAAAAGAGCTAACACCCCCCCATTACGTCATGCTTCAGAAATGTGGAAAATGGTCCGTTTTCAAATGTTTTATTTTTGAACGTCAGTTCACATTTGTAGGTGGATCATCAGTGTTAGAGCTAAAATTAGCATGTTTAAAGTGATTTTCATGCTTCTTGGGGCCCAAAACACAAGATTTATGGAATGGTTAAAAGTGCATGAAAATGGCCAATTTACTCACTCTGAGTTCTCAAAAAGGGTTTCTTCACCCCGGGAAGTTAATTAAATACCATTTGGAGGCATTTAATGTTCGAGCAAAAACGGCTGATTTTCGACAAAAGAGAAAACACCCCCCCATTACGTCATGCTTCAGAAATGTGGAAAATGGTCCGTTTTCAAATGTTTTATTTTTGAACGTCAGTTCACATTTGTAGGTGGATCATCAGTGTTAGAGCTAAAATTAGCATGTTTAAAGTGATTTTCATGCTTCCAGGGGCCCAAAACACAAGATTTATGGAATGGTTAAAAGTGCATGAAAATGGCCAATTTACTCACTCTGAGTTCTCAAAAAGGGTTTCTTCACCCCGGGAAGTTAATTAAATACCATTTGGAGGCATTTAATGTTAGAGCAAAAACGGCTGATTTTCGACAAAAGAGATAACACCCCCCCATTACGTCATGCTTCAGAAATGTGGAAAATGGTCCGTTTTCAAATGTTTTATTTTTGAACGTCAGTTCACATTTGTAGGTGGATCATCAGTGTTAGAGCTAAAATTAGCATGTTTAAAGTGATTTTCATGCTTCCAGGGGCCCAAAACACAAGATTTATGGAATGGTTAAAAGTGCATGAAAATGGCCAATTTACTCACTCTGAGTTCTCAAAAAGGGTTTCTTCACCCCGGGAAGTTAATTAAATACCATTTGGAGGCATTTAATGTTCGAGCAAAAACGGCTGATTTTCGACAAAAGAGATAAAACCCCCCCATTACGTCATGCTTCAGAAATGTGGAAAATGGTCCGTTTTCAAATGTTTTATTTTTGAACGTCAGTTCACATTTGTAGGTGGATCATAAGTGTTAGAGCTAAAATTAGCATGTTTAAAGTGATTTTCATGCTTCCAGGGGCCCAAAACACAAGATTTATGGAATGGTTAAAAGTGCATGAAAATGGCCAATTTACTCACTCTGAGTTCTCAAAAAGGGTTTCTTCACCCCGGGAAGTTAATTAAATACCATTTGGAGGCATTTAATGTTCGAGCAAAAACGGCTGATTTTCGACAAAAGAGATAACACCCCCCCATTACGTCATGCTTCAGAAATGTGGAAAATGGTCCGTTTTCAAATGTTTTATTTTTGAACGTCAGTTCACATTTGTAGGTGGATCATCAGTGTTAGAGCTAAAATTAGCATGTTTAAAGTGATTTTCATGCTTCCAGGGGCCCAAAACACAAGATTTATGGAATGGTTAAAAGTGCATGAAAATGGCCAATTTACTCACTCTGAGTTCTCAAAAAGGGTTTCTTCACCCCGGGAAGTTAATTAAATACCATTTGGAGTCATTTAATGTTCGAGCAAAAACGGCTGATTTTCGACAAAAGAGATAACACCCCCCCATTACGTCATGCTTCAGAAATGTGGAAAATGGTCCGTTTTCAAATGTTTTATTTTTGAACGTCAGTACACATTTGTAGGTGGATCATCAGTGTTAGAGCTAAAATTAGCATGTTTAAAGTGATTTTCATGCTTCCAGGGGCTCGGGAAGTTAATTAAATACCATTTGGAGGCATTTAATGTTCGAGCAAAAACGGCTGATTTTCGACAAAAGAGATAACACCCCCCCATTACGTCATGCTTCAGAAATGTGGAAAATGGTCCGTTTTCAAATGTTTTATTTTTGAACGTCAGTTCACATTTGTAGGTGGATCATCAGTGTTAGAGCTAAAATTAGCATGTTTAAAGTGATTTTAATGCTTCCAGGGGCCCAAAACACAAGATTTATGGAATGGTTAAAAGTGCATGAAAATGGCCAATTTACTCACTCTGAGTTCTCAAAAAGGGTTTCTTCACCCCGGGGAGTTAATTAAATACCATTTGGAGGCATTTAATGTTCGAGCAAAAACGGCTGATTTTCGACAAAAGAGATAACACCCCCCCATTACGTCATGCTTCAGAAATGTGGAAAATGGTCCGTTTTCAAATGTTTTATTTTTGAACGTCAGTTCACATTTGTAGGTGGATCATCAGTGTTAGAGCTAAAATTAGCATGTTTAAAGTGATTTTCATGCTTCCAGGGGCCCAAAACACAAGATTTATGGAATGGTTAAAAGTGCATGAAAATGGCCAATTTACTCACTCTGAGTTCTCAAAAAGGGTTTCTTCACCCCGGGAAGTTAATTAAATACCATTTGGAGGCATTTAATGTTCGAGCAAAAACGGCTGATTTTCGACAAAAGAGATAACACCCCCCCCATTACGTCATGCTTCAGAAATGTGGAAAATGGTCCGTTTTCAAATGTTTTATTTTTGAACGTCAGTTCACATTTGTAGGTGGATCATCAGTGTTAGAGCTAAAATTAGCATGTTTAAAGTGATTTTCATGCTTCCAGGGGCCCAAAACACAAGATTTATGGAATGGTTAAAAGTGCATGAAAATGGCCAATTTACTCACTCTGAGTTCTCAAAAAGGGTTTCTTCACCCCGGGAAGTTAATTAAATACCATTTGGAGGCATTTAATGTTAGAGCAAAAACGGCTGATTTTCGACAAAAGAGCTAACACCCCCCCCATTACGTCATGCTTCAGAAATGTGGAAAATGGTCCGTTTTCAAATGTTTTATTTTTGAACGCCAGTTCACATTTGTAGGTGGATCATCAGTGTTAGAGCTAAAATTAGCATGTTTAAAGTGATTTTCATGCTTCCAGGGGCTCGGGAAGTTAATTAAATACCATTTGGAGGCATTTAATGTTCGAGCAAAAACGGCTGATTTTCGACGAAAGAGCTAACACCCCCCCCATTACGTCATGCTTCAGAAATGTGGAAAATGGTCCGTTTTCAAATGTTTTATTTTTGAACGTCAGTTCACATTTGTAGGTGGATCATCAGTGTTAGAGCTAAAATTAGCATGTTTAAAGTGATTTTCATGCTTCCAGGGGCTCGGGAAGTTAATTAAATACCATTTGGAGGCATTTAATGTTCGAGCAAAAACGGCTGATTTTCGACAAAAGAGATAACACCTCCCCATTACGTCATGCTTCAGAAATGTGGAAAATGGTCCGTTTTCAAATGTCTTATTTTTGAACGTCAGTTCACATTTGTAGGTGGATCATCAGTGTTAGAGCTAAAATTAGCATGTTTAAAGTGATTTTCATGCTTCCAGGGGCCCAAAACACAAGATTTATGGAATGGTTAAAAGTGCATGAAAATGGCCAATTTACTCACTCTGAGTTCTCAAAAAGGGTTTCTTCACCCCGGGAAGTTAATTAAATACCATTTGGAGGCATTTAATGTTCGAGCAAAAACGGCTGATTTTCGACAAAAGAGATAACACCCCCCCATTACGTCATGCTTCAGAAATGTGGAAAATGGTCCGTTTTCAAATGTTTTATTTTTGAACGTCAGTTCACATTTGTAGGTGGATCATCAGTGTTAGAGCTAAAATTAGCATGTTTAAAGTGATTTTCATGCTTCCAGGGGCCCAAAACACAAGATTTATGGAATGGTTAAAAGTGCATGAAAATGGCCAATTTACTCACTCTGAGTTCTCAAAAAGGGTTTCTTCACCCCGGGAAGTTAATTAAATACCATTTGGAGGCATTTAATGTTAGAGCAAAAACGGCTGATTTTCGACAAAAGAGCTAACACCCCCCCCATTACGTCATGCTTCAGAAATGTGGAAAATGGTCCGTTTTCAAATGTTTTATTTTTGAACGCCAGTTCACATTTGTAGGTGGATCATCAGTGTTAGAGCTAAAATTAGCATGTTTAAAGTGATTTTCATGCTTCCAGGGGCTCGGGAAGTTAATTAAATACCATTTGGAGGCATTTAATGTTAGAGCAAAAACGGCTGATTTTCGACAAAAGAGATAACACCCCCCCATTACGTCATGCTTCAGAAATGTGGAAAATGGTCCGTTTTCAAATGTTTTATTTTTGAACGTCAGTTCACATTTGTAGGTGGATCATCAGTGTTAGAGCTAAAATTAGCATGTTTAAAGTGATTTTCATGCTTCCAGGGGCCCAAAACACAAGATTTATGGAATGGTTAAAAGTGCATGAAAATGGCCAATTTACTCACTCTGAGTTCTCAAAAAGGGTTTCTTCACCCCGGGAAGTTAATTAAATACCATTTGGAGGCATTTAATGTTAGAGCAAAAACGGCTGATTTTCGACAAAAGAGATAACACCCCCCCATTACGTCATGCTTCAGAAATGTGGAAAATGGTCCGTTTTCAAATGTTTTATTTTTGAACGTCAGTTCACATTTGTAGGTGGATCATCAGTGTTAGAGCTAAAATTAGCATGTTTAAAGTGATTTTCATGCTTCCAGGGGCCCAAAACACAAGATTTATGGAATGGTTAAAAGTGCATGAAAATGGCCAATTTACTCACTCTGAGTTCTCAAAAAGGGTTTCTTCACCCCGGGAAGTTAATTAAATACCATTTAGAGGCATTTAATGTTCGAGCAAAAACGGCTGATTTTCGACAAAAGAGATAACACCCCCCCATTACGTCATGCTTCAGAAATGTGGAAAATGGTCCGTTTTCAAATGTTTTATTTTTGAACGTCAGTTCACATTTGTAGGTGGATCATCAGTGTTAGAGCTAAAATTAGCATGTTTAAAGTGATTTTCATGCTTCCAGGGGCCCAAAACACAAGATTTATGGAATGGTTAAAAGTGCATGAAAATGGCCAATTTACTCACTCTGAGTTCTCAAAAAGGGTTTCTTCACCCCGGGAAGTTAATTAAATACCATTTGGAGGCATTTAATGTTAGAGCAAAAACGGCTGATTTTCGACAAAAGAGATAACACCCCCCCATTACGTCATGCTTCAGAAATGTGGAAAATGGTCCGTTTTCAAATGTTTTATTTTTGAACGTCAGTTCACATTTGTAGGTGGATCATCAGTGTTAGAGCTAAAATTAGCATGTTTAAAGTGATTTTCATGCTTCCAGGGGCCCAAAACACAAGATTTATGGAATGGTTAAAAGTGCATGAAAATGGCCAATTTACTCACTCTGAGTTCTCAAAAAGGGTTTCTTCACCCCGGGAAGTTAATTAAATACCATTTGGAGGCATTTAATGTTCGAGCAAAAACGGCTGATTTTCGACAAAAGAGATAAAACCCCCCCATTACGTCATGCTTCAGAAATGTGGAAAATGGTCCGTTTTCAAATGTTTTATTTTTGAACGTCAGTTCACATTTGTAGGTGGATCATAAGTGTTAGAGCTAAAATTAGCATGTTTAAAGTGATTTTCATGCTTCCAGGGGCCCAAAACACAAGATTTATGGAATGGTTAAAAGTGCATGAAAATGGCCAATTTACTCACTCTGAGTTCTCAAAAAGGGTTTCTTCACCCCGGGAAGTTAATTAAATACCATTTGGAGGCATTTAATGTTCGAGCAAAAACGGCTGATTTTCGACAAAAGAGATAACACCCCCCCATTACGTCATGCTTCAGAAATGTGGAAAATGGTCCGTTTTCAAATGTTTTATTTTTGAACGTCAGTTCACATTTGTAGGTGGATCATCAGTGTTAGAGCTAAAATTAGCATGTTTAAAGTGATTTTCATGCTTCCAGGGGCCCAAAACAAAGGATTTATGGAATGGTTAAAAGTGCATGAAAATGGCCAATTTACTCACTCTGAGTTCTCAAAAAGGGTTTCTTCACCCCGGGAAGTTAATTAAATACCATTTGGAGTCATTTAATGTTCGAGCAAAAACGGCTGATTTTCGACAAAAGAGATAACACCCCCCCATTACGTCATGCTTCAGAAATGTGGAAAATGGTCCGTTTTCAAATGTTTTATTTTTGAACGTCAGTACACATTTGTAGGTGGATCATCAGTGTTAGAGCTAAAATTAGCATGTTTAAAGTGATTTTCATGCTTCCAGGGGCTCGGGAAGTTAATTAAATACCATTTGGAGGCATTTAATGTTCGAGCAAAAACGGCTGATTTTCGACAAAAGAGATAACACCCCCCCATTACGTCATGCTTCAGAAATGTGGAAAATGGTCCGTTTTCAAATGTTTTATTTTTGAACGTCAGTTCACATTTGTAGGTGGATCATCAGTGTTAGAGCTAAAATTAGCATGTTTAAAGTGATTTTAATGCTTCCAGGGGCCCAAAACACAAGATTTATGGAATGGTTAAAAGTGCATAAAAATGGCCAATTTACTCACTCTGAGTTCTCAAAAAGGGTTTCTTCACCCCGGGAAGTTAATTAAATACCATTTGGAGGCATTTAATGTTCGAGCAAAAACGGCTGATTTTCGACAAAAGAGATAACACCCCCCCATTACGTCATGCTTCAGAAATGTGGAAAATGGTCCGTTTTCAAATGTTTTATTTTTGAACGTCAGTTCACATTTGTAGGTGGATCATCAGTGTTAGAGCTAAAATTAGCATGTTTAAAGTGATTTTCATGCTTCCAGGGGCCCAAAACACAAGATTTATGGAATGGTTAAAAGTGCATGAAAATGGCCAATTTACTCACTCTGAGTTCTCAAAAAGGGTTTCTTCACCCCGGGGAGTTAATTAAATACCATTTGGAGGCATTTAATGTTCGAGCAAAAACGGCTGATTTTCGACAAAAGAGATAACACCCCCCCATTACGTCATGCTTCAGAAATGTGGAAAATGGTCCGTTTTCAAATGTTTTATTTTTGAACGTCAGTTCACATTTGTAGGTGGATCATCAGTGTTAGAGCTAAAATTAGCATGTTTAAAGTGATTTTCATGCTTCCAGGGGCCCAAAACACAAGATTTATGGAATGGTTAAAAGTGCATGAAAATGGCCAATTTACTCACTCTGAGTTCTCAAAAAGGGTTTCTTCACCCCGGGAAGTTAATTAAATACCATTTGGAGGCATTTAATGTTCGAGCAAAAACGGCTGATTTTCGACAAAAGAGATAACACCCCCCCATTACGTCATGCTTCAGAAATGTGGAAAATGGTCCGTTTTCAAATGTTTTATTTTTGAACGTCAGTTCACATTTGTAGGTGGATCATCAGTGTTAGAGCTAAAATTAGCATGTTTAAAGTGATTTTCATGCTTCCAGGGGCCCAAAACACAAGATTTATGGAATGGTTAAAAGTGCATGAAAATGGCCAATTTACTCACTCTGAGTTCTCAAAAAGGGTTTCTTCACCCCGGGAAGTTAATTAAATACCATTTGGAGGCATTTAATGTTAGAGCAAAAACGGCTGATTTTCGACAAAAGAGCTAACACCCCCCCCATTACGTCATGCTTCAGAAATGTGGAAAATGGTCCGTTTTCAAATGTTTTATTTTTGAACGCCAGTTCACATTTGTAGGTGGATCATCAGTGTTAGAGCTAAAATTAGCATGTTTAAAGTGATTTTCATGCTTCCAGGGGCTCGGGAAGTTAATTAAATACCATTTGGAGGCATTTAATGTTCGAGCAAAAACGGCTGATTTTCGACGAAAGAGCTAACACCCCCCCATTACGTCATGCTTCAGAAATGTGGAAAATGGTCCGTTTTCAAATGTTTTATTTTTGAACGTCAGTTCACATTTGTAGGTGGATCATCAGTGTTAGAGCTAAAATTAGCATGTTTAAAGTGATTTTCATGCTTCCAGGGGCTCGGGAAGTTAATTAAATACCATTTGGAGGCATTTAATGTTCGAGCAAAAACGGCTGATTTTCGACAAAAGAGATAACACCTCCCCATTACGTCATGCTTCAGAAATGTGGAAAATGGTCCGTTTTCAAATGTTTTATTTTTGAACGTCAGTTCACATTTGTAGGTGGATCATCAGTGTTAGAGCTAAAATTAGCATGTTTAAAGTGATTTTCATGCTTCCAGGGGCCCAAAACACAAGATTTATGGAATGGTTAAAAGTGCATGAAAATGGCCAATTTACTCACTCTGAGTTCTCAAAAAGGGTTTCTTCACCCCGGGAAGTTAATTAAATACCATTTGGAGGCATTTAATGTTCGAGCAAAAACGGCTGATTTTCGACAAAAGAGATAACACCCCCCCATTACGTCATGCTTCAGAAATGTGGAAAATGGTCCGTTTTCAAATGTTTTATTTTTGAACGTCAGTTCACATTTGTAGGTGGATCATCAGTGTTAGAGCTAAAATTAGCATGTTTAAAGTGGTTTTCATGCTTCCAGGGGCCCAAAACACAAGATTTATGGAATGGTTAAAAGTGCATGAAAATGGTCAATTTACTCACTCTGAGTTCTCAAAAAGGGTTTCTTCACCCCGGGAAGTTAATTAAATACCATTTGGAGGCATTTAATGTTAGAGCAAAAACGGCTGATTTTCGACAAAAGAGCTAACACCCCCCCCATTACGTCATGCTTCAGAAATGTGGAAAATGGTCCGTTTTCAAATGTTTTATTTTTGAACGCCAGTTCACATTTGTAGGTGGATCATCAGTGTTAGAGCTAAAATTAGCATGTTTAAAGTGATTTTCATGCTTCCAGGGGCTCGGGAAGTTAATTAAATACCATTTGGAGGCATTTAATGTTAGAGCAAAAACGGCTGATTTTCGACAAAAGAGATAACACCCCCCCATTACGTCATGCTTCAGAAATGTGGAAAATGGTCCGTTTTCAAATGTTTTATTTTTGAACGTCAGTTCACATTTGTAGGTGGATCATCAGTGTTAGAGCTAAAATTAGCATGTTTAAAGTGATTTTCATGCTTCCAGGGGCCCAAAACACAAGATTTATGGAATGGTTAAAAGTGCATGAAAATGGCCAATTTACTCACTCTGAGTTCTCAAAAAGGGTTTCTTCACCCCGGGAAGTTAATTAAATACCATTTGGAGGCATTTAATGTTCGAGCAAAAACGGCTGATTTTCGACAAAAGAGATAACACCCCCCCATTACGTCATGCTTCAGAAATGTGGAAAATGGTCCGTTTTCAAATGTTTTATTTTTGAACGTCAGTTCACATTTGTAGGTGGATCATCAGTGTTAGAGCTAAAATTAGCATGTTTAAAGTGATTTTCATGCTTCCAGGGGCCCAAAACACAAGATTTATGGAATGGTTAAAAGTGCATGAAAATGGCCAATTTACTCACTCTGAGTTCTCAAAAAGGGTTTCTTCACCCCGGGAAGTTAATTAAATACCATTTGGAGGCATTTAATGTTAGAGCAAAAACGGCTGATTTTCGACAAAAGAGATAACACCCCCCCATTACGTCATGCTTCAGAAATGTGGAAAATGGTCCGTTTTCAAATGTTTTATTTTTGAACGTCAGTTCACATTTGTAGGTGGATCATCAGTGTTAGAGCTAAAATTAGCATGTTTAAAGTGATTTTCATGCTTCCAGGGGCCCAAAACACAAGATTTATGGAATGGTTAAAAGTGCATGAAAATGGCCAATTTACTCACTCTGAGTTCTCAAAAAGGGTTTCTTCACCCCGGGAAGTTAATTAAATACCATTTAGAGGCATTTAATGTTCGAGCAAAAACGGCTGATTTTCGACAAAAGAGATAACACCCCCCCATTACGTCATGCTTCAGAAATGTGGAAAATGGTCCGTTTTCAAATGTTTTATTTTTGAATGTCAGTTCACATTTGTAGGTGGATCATCAGTGTTAGAGCTAAAATTAGCATGTTTAAAGTGATTTTCATGCTTCCAGGGGCCCAAAACACAAGATTTATGGAATGGTTAAAAGTGCATGAAAATGGCCAATTTACTCACTCTGAGTTCTCAAAAAGGGTTTCTTCACCCCGGGAAGTTAATTAAATACCATTTGGAGGCATTTAATGTTCGAGCAAAAACGGCTGATTTTCGACAAAAGAGATAACACCCCCCCATTACGTCATGCTTCAGAAATGTGGAAAATGGTCCGTTTTCAAATGTTTTATTTTTGAACGTCAGTTCACATTTGTAGGTGGATCATCAGTGTTAGAGCTAAAATTATCATGTTTAAAGTGATTTTCATGCTTCCAGGGGCCCAAAACACAAGATTTATGGAATGGTTAAAAGTGCATGAAAATGGCCAATTTACTCACTCTGAGTTCTCAAAAAGGGTTTCTTCACCCCGGGAAGTTAATTAAATACCATTTGGAGTCATTTAATGTTCGAGCAAAAACGGCTGATTTTCGACAAAAGAGATAACACCCCCCCATTACGTCATGCTTCAGAAATGTGGAAAATGGTCCGTTTTCAAATGTTTTATTTTTGAACGTCAGTTCACATTTGTAGGTGGATCATCAGTGTTAGAGCTAAAATTAGCATGTTTAAAGTGATTTTCATGCTTCCAGGGGCTCGGGAAGTTAATTAAATACCATTTGGAGGCATTTAATGTTCGAGCAAAAACGGCTGATTTTCGACAAAAGAGATAACACCCCCCCATTACGTCATGCTTCAGAAATGTGGAAAATGGTCCGTTTTCAAATGTTTTATTTTTGAACGTCAGTTCACATTTGTAGGTGGATCATCAGTGTTAGAGCTAAAATTAGCATGTTTAAAGTGATTTTCATGCTTCCAGGGGCTCGGGAAGTTAATTAAATACCATTTGGAGTCATTTAATGTTCGAGCAAAAACGGCTGATTTTCGACAAAAGAGATAACACCCCCCCATTACGTCATGCTTCAGAAATGTGGAAAATGGTCCGTTTTCAAATGTTTTATTTTTGAACGTCAGTTCACATTTGTAGGTGGATCATCAGTGTTAGAGCTAAAATTAGCATGTTTAAAGTGATTTTCATGCTTCCAGGGGCCCAAAACACAAGATTTATGGAATGGTTAAAAGTGCATAAAAATGGCCAATTTACTCACTCTGAGTTCTCAAAAAGGGTTTCTTCACCCCGGGAAGTTAATTAAATACCATTTGGAGGCATTTAATGTTCGAGCAAAAACGGCTGATTTTCGACAAAAGAGATAACACCCCCCCATTACGTCATGCTTCAGAAATGTGGAAAATGGTCCGTTTTCAAATGTTTTATTTTTGAACGTCAGTTCACATTTGTAGGTGGATCATCAGTGTTAGAGCTAAAATTAGCATGTTTAAAGTGATTTTCATGCTTCCAGGGGCCCAAAACACAAGATTTATGGAATGGTTAAAAGTGCATGAAAATGGCCAATTTACTCACTCTGAGTTCTCAAAAAGGGTTTCTTCACCCCGGGAAGTTAATTAAATACCATTTGGAGGCATTTAATGTTCGAGCAAAAACGGCTGATTTTCGACAAAAGAGATAACACCCCCCCATTACGTCATGCTTCAGAAATGTGGAAAATGGTCCGTTTTCAAATGTTTTATTTTTGAACGTCAGTTCACATTTGTAGGTGGATCATCAGTGTTAGAGCTAAAATTAGCATGTTTAAAGTGATTTTCATGCTTCCAGGGGCCCAAAACACAAGATTTATGGAATGGTTAAAAGTGCATGAAAATGGCCAATTTACTCACTCTGAGTTCTCAAAAAGGGTTTCTTCACCCCGGGAAGTTAATTAAATACCATTTGGAGGCATTTAATGTTCGAGCAAAAACGGCTGATTTTCGACAAAAGAGATAACACCCCCCCATTACGTCATGCTTCAGAAATGTGGAAAATGGTCCGTTTTCAAATGTTTTATTTTTGAACGTCAGTTCACATTTGTAGGTGGATCATCAGTGTTAGAGCTAAAATTAGCATGTTTAAAGTGATTTTCATGCTTCCAGGGGCCCAAAACACAAGATTTATGGAATGGTTAAAAGTGCATGAAAATGGCCAATTTACTCACTCTGAGTTCTCAAAAAGGGTTTCTTCACCCCGGGAAGTTAATTAAATACCATTTGGAGGCATTTAATGTTAGAGCAAAAACGGCTGATTTTCGACAAAAGAGCTAACACCCCCCCCATTACGTCATGCTTCAGAAATGTGGAAAATGGTCCGTTTTCAAATGTTTTATTTTTGAACGTCAGTTCACATTTGTAGGTGGATCATCAGTGTTAGAGCTAAAATTAGCATGTTTAAAGTGATTTTCATGCTTCCAGGGGCTCGGGAAGTTAATGAAATACCATTTGGAGGCATTTAATGTTAGAGCAAAAACGGCTGATTTTCGACAAAAGAGATAACACCCCCCCATTACGTCATGCTTCAGAAATGTGGAAAATGGTCAGTTTTCAAATGTTTTATTTTTGAACGTCAGTTCACATTTGTAGGTGGATCATCAGTGTTAGAGCTAAAATTAGCATGTTTAAAGTGATTTTCATGCTTCCAGGGGCCCAAAACACAAGATTTATGGAATGGTTAAAAGTGCATGAAAATGGCCAATTTACTCACTCTGAGTTCTCAAAAAGGGTTTCTTCACCCCGGGAAGTTAATTAAATACCATTTGGAGGCATTTAATGTTCGAGCAAAAACGGCTGATTTTCGACAAAAGAGATAACACCCCCCCATTACGTCATGCTTCAGAAATGTGGAAAATGGTCCGTTTTCAAATGTTTTATTTTTGAACGTCAGTTCACATTTGTAGGTGGATCATCAGTGTTAGAGCTAAAATTAGCATGTTTAAAGTGATTTTCATGCTTCCAGGGGCCCAAAACACAAGATTTATGGAATGGTTAAAAGTGCATGAAAATGGCCAATTTACTCACTCTGAGTTCTCAAAAAGGGTTTCTTCACCCCGGGAAGTTAATTAAATACCATTTGGAGGCATTTAATGTTCGAGCAAAAACGGCTGATTTTCGACAAAAGAGATAACACCCCCCCATTACGTCATGCTTCAGAAATGTGGAAAATGGTCCGTTTTCAAATGTTTTATTTTTGAACGTCAGTTCACATTTGTAGGTGGATCATCAGTGTTAGAGCTAAAATTAGCATGTTTAAAGTGATTTTCATGCTTCCAGGGGCTCGGGAAGTTAATTAAATACCATTTGGAGGCATTTAATGTTCGAGCAAAAACGGCTGATTTTCGACAAAAGAGATAACACCCCCCCATTACGTCATGCTTCAGAAATGTGGAAAATGGTCCGTTTTCAAATGTTTTATTTTTGAACGTCAGTTCACATTTGTAGGTGGATCATCAGTGTTAGAGCTAAAATTAGCATGTTTAAAGTGATTTTCATGCTTCTTGGGGCCCAAAACACAAGATTTATGGAATGGTTAAAAGTGCATGAAAATGGCCAATTTACTCACTCTGAGTTCTCAAAAAGGGTTTCTTCACCCCGGGAAGTTAATTAAATACCATTTGGAGGCATTTAATGTTCGAGCAAAAACGGCTGATTTTCGACAAAAGAGAAAACACCCCCCCATTACGTCATGCTTCAGAAATGTGGAAAATGGTCCGTTTTCAAATGTTTTATTTTTGAACGTCAGTTCACATTTGTAGGTGGATCATCAGTGTTAGAGCTAAAATTAGCATGTTTAAAGTGATTTTCATGCTTCCAGGGGCCCAAAACACAAGATTTATGGAATGGTTAAAAGTGCATGAAAATGGCCAATTTACTCACTCTGAGTTCTCAAAAAGGGTTTCTTCACCCCGGGAAGTTAATTAAATACCATTTGGAGGCATTTAATGTTAGAGCAAAAACGGCTGATTTTCGACAAAAGAGATAACACCCCCCCATTACGTCATGCTTCAGAAATGTGGAAAATGGTCCGTTTTCAAATGTTTTATTTTTGAACGTCAGTTCACATTTGTAGGTGGATCATCAGTGTTAGAGCTAAAATTAGCATGTTTAAAGTGATTTTCATGCTTCCAGGGGCCCAAAACACAAGATTTATGGAATGGTTAAAAGTGCATGAAAATGGCCAATTTACTCACTCTGAGTTCTCAAAAAGGGTTTCTTCACCCCGGGAAGTTAATTAAATACCATTTGGAGGCATTTAATGTTCGAGCAAAAACGGCTGATTTTCGACAAAAGAGATAAAACCCCCCCATTACGTCATGCTTCAGAAATGTGGAAAATGGTCCGTTTTCAAATGTTTTATTTTTGAACGTCAGTTCACATTTGTAGGTGGATCATAAGTGTTAGAGCTAAAATTAGCATGTTTAAAGTGATTTTCATGCTTCCAGGGGCCCAAAACACAAGATTTATGGAATGGTTAAAAGTGCATGAAAATGGCCAATTTACTCACTCTGAGTTCTCAAAAAGGGTTTCTTCACCCCGGGAAGTTAATTAAATACCATTTGGAGGCATTTAATGTTCGAGCAAAAACGGCTGATTTTCGACAAAAGAGATAACACCCCCACATTACGTCATGCTTCAGAAATGTGGAAAATGGTCCGTTTTCAAATGTTTTATTTTTGAACGTCAGTTCACATTTGTAGGTGGATCATCAGTGTTAGAGCTAAAATTAGCATGTTTAAAGTGATTTTCATGCTTCCAGGGGCCCAAAACACAAGATTTATGGAATGGTTAAAAGTGCATGAAAATGGCCAATTTACTCACTCTGAGTTCTCAAAAAGGGTTTCTTCACCCCGGGAAGTTAATTAAATACCATTTGGAGTCATTTAATGTTCGAGCAAAAACGGCTGATTTTCGACAAAAGAGATAACACCCCCCCATTACGTCATGCTTCAGAAATGTGGAAAATGGTCCGTTTTCAAATGTTTTATTTTTGAACGTCAGTACACATTTGTAGGTGGATCATCAGTGTTAGAGCTAAAATTAGCATGTTTAAAGTGATTTTCATGCTTCCAGGGGCTCGGGAAGTTAATTAAATACCATTTGGAGGCATTTAATGTTCGAGCAAAAACGGCTGATTTTCGACAAAAGAGATAACACCCCCCCATTACGTCATGCTTCAGAAATGTGGAAAATGGTCCGTTTTCAAATGTTTTATTTTTGAACGTCAGTTCACATTTGTAGGTGGATCATCAGTGTTAGAGCTAAAATTAGCATGTTTAAAGTGATTTTAATGCTTCCAGGGGCCCAAAACACAAGATTTATGGAATGGTTAAAAGTGCATAAAAATGGCCAATGTACTCACTCTGAGTTCTCAAAAAGGGTTTCTTCACCCCGGGAAGTTAATTAAATACCATTTGGAGGCATTTAATGTTCGAGCAAAAACGGCTGATTTTCGACAAAAGAGATAACACCCCCCCATTACGTCATGCTTCAGAAATGTGGAAAATGGTCCGTTTTCAAATGTTTTATTTTTGAACGTCAGTTCACATTTGTAGGTGGATCATCAGTGTTAGAGCTAAAATTAGCATGTTTAAAGTGATTTTCATGCTTCCAGGGGCCCAAAACACAAGATTTATGGAATGGTTAAAAGTGCATGAAAATGGCCAATTTACTCACTCTGAGTTCTCAAAAAGGGTTTCTTCACCCCGGGGAGTTAATTAAATACCATTTGGAGGCATTTAATGTTCGAGCAAAAACGGCTGATTTTCGACAAAAGAGATAACACCCCCCCATTACGTCATGCTTCAGAAATGTGGAAAATGGTCCGTTTTCAAATGTTTTATTTTTGAACGTCAGTTCACATTTGTAGGTGGATCATCAGTGTTAGAGCTAAAATTAGCATGTTTAAAGTGATTTTCATGCTTCCAGGGGCCCAAAACACAAGATTTATGGAATGGTTAAAAGTGCATGAAAATGGCCAATTTACTCACTCTGAGTTCTCAAAAAGGGTTTCTTCACCCCGGGAAGTTAATTAAATACCATTTGGAGGCATTTAATGTTAGAGCAAAAACGGCTGATTTTCGACAAAAGAGCTAACACCCCCCCCATTACGTCATGCTTCAGAAATGTGGAAAATGGTCCGTTTTCAAATGTTTTATTTTTGAACGTCAGTTCACATTTGTAGGTGGATCATCAGTGTTAGAGCTAAAATTAGCATGTTTAAAGTGATTTTCATGCTTCCAGGGGCTCGGGAAGTTAATTAAATACCATTTGGAGGCATTTAATGTTAGAGCAAAAACGGCTGATTTTCGACAAAAGAGATAACACCCCCCCATTACGTCATGCTTCAGAAATGTGGAAAATGGTCCGTTTTCAAATGTTTTATTTTTGAACGTCAGTTCACATTTGTAGGTGGATCATCAGTGTTAGAGCTAAAATTAGCATGTTTAAAGTGATTTTCATGCTTCCAGGGGCCCAAAACACAAGATTTATGGAATGGTTAAAAGTGCATGAAAATGGCCAATTTACTCACTCTGAGTTCTCAAAAAGGGTTTCTTCACCCCGGGAAGTTAATTAAATACCATTTGGAGGCATTTAATGTTCGAGCAAAAACGGCTGATTTTCGACAAAAGAGATAACACCCCCCCATTACGTCATGCTTCAGAAATGTGGAAAATGGTCCGTTTTCAAATGTTTTATTTTTGAACGTCAGTTCACATTTGTAGGTGGATCATCAGTGTTAGAGCTAAAATTAGCATGTTTAAAGTGATTTTCATGCTTCCAGGGGCCCAAAACACAAGATTTATGGAATGGTTAAAAGTGCATGAAAATGGCCAATTTACTCACTCTGAGTTCTCAAAAAGGGTTTCTTCACCCCGGGAAGTTAATTAAATACCATTTGGAGGCATTTAATGTTAGAGCAAAAACGGCTGATTTTCGACAAAAGAGATAACACCCCCCCATTACGTCATGCTTCAGAAATGTGGAAAATGGTCCGTTTTCAAATGTTTTATTTTTGAACGTCAGTTCACATTTGTAGGTGGATCATCAGTGTTAGAGCTAAAATTAGCATGTTTAAAGTGATTTTCATGCTTCCAGGGGCCCAAAACACAAGATTTATGGAATGGTTAAAAGTGCATGAAAATGGCCAATTTACTCACTCTGAGTTCTCAAAAAGGGTTTCTTCACCCCGGGAAGTTAATTAAATACCATTTAGAGGCATTTAATGTTCGAGCAAAAACGGCTGATTTTCGACAAAAGAGATAACACCCCCCCATTACGTCATGCTTCAGAAATGTGGAAAATGGTCCGTTTTCAAATGTTTTATTTTTGAACGTCAGTTCACATTTGTAGGTGGATCATCAGTGTTAGAGCTAAAATTAGCATGTTTAAAGTGATTTTCATGCTTCCAGGGGCCCAAAACACAAGATTTATGGAATGGTTAAAAGTGCATGAAAATGGCCAATTTACTCACTCTGAGTTCTCAAAAAGGGTTTCTTCACCCCGGGAAGTTAATTAAATACCATTTGGAGGCATTTAATGTTCGAGCAAAAACGGCTGATTTTCGACAAAAGAGATAACACCCCCCCATTACGTCATGCTTCAGAAATGTGGAAAATGGTCCGTTTTCAAATGTTTTATTTTTGAACGTCAGTTCACATTTGTAGGTGGATCATCAGTGTTAGAGCTAAAATTAGCATGTTTAAAGTGATTTTCATGCTTCCAGGGGCCCAAAACACAAGATTTATGGAATGGTTAAAAGTGCATGAAAATGGCCAATTTACTCACTCTGAGTTCTCAAAAAGGGTTTCTTCACCCCGGGAAGTTAATTAAATACCATTTGGAGTCATTTAATGTTCGAGCAAAAACGGCTGATTTTCGACAAAAGAGATAACACCCCCCCATTACGTCATGCTTCAGAAATGTGGAAAATGGTCCGTTTTCAAATGTTTTATTTTTGAACGTCAGTTCACATTTGTAGGTGGATCATCAGTGTTAGAGCTAAAATTAGCATGTTTAAAGTGATTTTCATGCTTCCAGGGGCTCGGGAAGTTAATTAAATACCATTTGGAGGCATTTAATGTTCGAGCAAAAACGGCTGATTTTCGACAAAAGAGATAACACCCCCCATTACGTCATGCTTCAGAAAATTGGAAAATGGTCCGTTTTCAAATGTTTTATTTTTGAACGTCAGTTCACATTTGTAGGTGGATCATCAGTGTTAGAGCTAAAATTAGCATGTTTAAAGTGATTTTCATGCTTCCAGGGGCCCAAAACACAAGATTTATGGAATGGTTAAAAGTGCATGAAAATGGCCAATTTACTCACTCTGAGTTCTCAAAAAGGGTTTCTTCACCCCGGGAAGTTAATTAAATACCATTTGGAGGCATTTAATGTTCGAGCAAAAACGGCTGATTTTCGACAAAAGAGATAACACCCCCCCCATTACGTCATGCTTCAGAAATGTGGAAAATGGTCCGTTTTCAAATGTTTTATTTTTGAACGTCAGTTCACATTTGTAGGTGGATCATCAGTGTTAGAGCTAAAATTAGCATGTTTAAAGTGATTTTCATGCTTCCAGGGGCCCAAAACACAAGATTTATGGAATGGTTAAAAGTGCATGAAAATGGCCAATTTACTCACTCTGAGTTCTCAAAAAGGGTTTCTTCACCCCGGGAAGTTAATTAAATACCATTTGGAGGCATTTAATGTTAGAGCAAAAACGGCTGATTTTCGACAAAAGAGCTAACACCCCCCCATTACGTCATGCTTCAGAAATGTGGAAAATGGTCCGTTTTCAAATGTTTTATTTTTGAACGTCAGTTCACATTTGTAGGTGGATCATCAGTGTTAGAGCTAAAATTAGCATGTTTAAAGTGATTTTCATGCTTCCAGGGGCTCGGGAAGTTAATGAAATACCATTTGGAGGCATTTAATGTTAGAGCAAAAACGGCTGATTTTCGACAAAAGAGATAACACCCCCCCATTACGTCATGCTTCAGAAATGTGGAAAATGGTCCGTTTTCAAATGTTTTATTTTTGAACGTCAGTTCACATTTGTAGGTGGATCATCAGTGTTAGAGCTAAAATTAGCATGTTTAAAGTGATTTTCATGCTTCCAGGGGCCCAAAACACAAGATTTATGGAATGGTTAAAAGTGCATGAAAATGGCCAATTTACTCACTCTGAGTTCTCAAAAAGGGTTTCTTCACCCTGGGAAGTTAATTAAATACCATTTGGAGGCATTTAATGTTCGAGCAAAAACGGCTGATTTTCGACAAAAGAGATAACACCCCCCCATTACGTCATGCTTCAGAAATGTGGAAAATGGTCCGTTTTCAAATGTTTTATTTTTGAACGTCAGTTCACATTTGTAGGTGGATCATCAGTGTTAGAGCTAAAATTAGCATGTTTAAAGTGATTTTCATGCTTCCAGGGGCCCAAAACACAAGATTTATGGAATGGTTAAAAGTGCATGAAAATGGCCAATTTACTCACTCTGAGTTCTCAAAAAGGGTTTCTTCACCCCGGGAAGTTAATTAAATACCATTTGGAGGCATTTAATGTTCGAGCAAAAACGGCTGATTTTCGACAAAAGAGATAACACCCCCCCATTACGTCATGCTTCAGAAATGTGGAAAATGGTCCGTTTTCAAATGTTTTATTTTTGAACGTCAGTTCACATTTGTAGGTGGATCATCAGTGTTAGAGCTAAAATTAGCATGTTTAAAGTGATTTTCATGCTTCCAGGGGCTCGGGAAGTTAATTAAATACCATTTGGAGGCATTTAATGTTCGAGCAAAAACGGCTGATTTTCGACAAAAGAGATAACACCCCCCCCCATTACGTCATGCTTCAGAAATGTGGAAAATGGTCCGTTTTCAAATGTTTTATTTTTGAACGTCAGTTCACATTTGTAGGTGGATCATCAGTGTTAGAGCTAAAATTAGCATGTTTGAAGTGATTTTCATGCTTCCAGGGGCTCGGGAAGTTAATTAAATACCATTTGGAGGCATTTAATGTTAGAGCAAAAACGGCTGATTTTCGACAAAAGAGATAACACCCCCCCATTACGTCATGCTTCAGAAATGTGGAAAATGGTCCGTTTTCAAATGTTTTATTTTTGAACGTCAGTTCACATTTGTAGGTGGATCATCAGTGTTAGAGCTAAAATTAGCCTGTTTAAAGTGATTTTCATGCTTCCAGGGGCCCAAAACACAAGATTTATGGAATGGTTAAAAGTGCATGAAAATGGCCAATTTACTCACTCTGAGTTCTCAAAAAGGGTTTCTTCACCCCGGGAAGTTAATTAAATACCATTTGGAGGCATTTAATGTTCAAGCAAAAACGGCTGATTTTCGACAAGAGATAACACCCCCCCATTACGTCATGCTTCAGAAATGTGGAAAATGGTCCGTTTTCAAATGTTTTATTTTTGAACGTCAGTTCACATTTGTAGGTGGATCATCAGTGTTAGAGCTAAAATTAGCATGTTTAAAGTGATTTTCATGCTTCCAGGGGCTCGGGAAGTTAATTAAATACCATTTGGAGGCATTTAATGTTCGAGCAAAAACGGCTGATTTTCGACAAAAGAGATAACACCCCTCCATTACGTCATGCTTCAGAAATGTGGAAAATGGTCCGTTTTCAAATGTTTTATTTTTGAACGTCAGTTCACATTTGTAGGTGGATCATCAGTGTTAGAGCTAAAATTAGCATGTTTAAAGTGATTTTCATGCTTCCAGGGGCCCAAAACACAAGATTTATGGAATGGTTAAAAGTGCATGAAAATGGCCAATTTACTCACTCTGAGTTCTCAAAAAGGGTTTCTTCACCCCGGGAAGTTAATTAAATACCATTTGGAGGCATTTAATGTTCGAGCAAAAACGGCTGATTTTCGACAAAAGAGATAACACCCCCCCATTACGTCATGCTTCAGAAATGTGGAAAATGGTCCGTTTTCAAATGTTTTATTTTTGAACGTCAGTTCACATTTGTAGGTGGATCATCAGTGTTAGAGCTAAAATTAGCATGTTTAAAGTGATTTTCATGCTTCCAGGGGCTCGGGAAGTTAATTAAATACCATTTGGAGGCATTTAATGTTCGAGCAAAAACGGCTGATTTTCGACAAAAGAGCTAACACCCCCCCATTACGTCATGCTTCAGAAATGTGGAAAATGGTCCGTTTTCAAATGTTTTATTTTTGAACGTCAGTTCACATTTGTAGGTGGATCATCAGTGTTAGAGCTAAAATTAGCATGTTTAAAGTGATTTTCATGCTTCCAGGGGCCCAAAACACAAGATTTATGGAATGGTTAAAAGTGCATGAAAAATGGCCAATTTACTCACTCTGAGTTCTCAAAAAGGGTTTCTTCACCCCGGGAAGTTAATTAAATACCATTTGGAGGCATTTAATGTTCGAGCAAAAACGGCTGATTTTCGACAAAAGAGATAACACCCCCCCATTACGTCATGCTTCAGAAATGTGGAAAATGGTCCGTTTTCAAATGTTTTATTTTTGAACGTCAGTTCACATTTGTAGGTGGATCATCAGTGTTAGAGCTAAAATTAGCATGTTTAAAGTGATTTTCATGCTTCCAGGGGCCCAAAACACAAGATTTATGGAATGGTTAAAAGTGCATGAAAATGGCCAATTTACTCACTCTGAGTTCTCAAAAAGGGTTTCTTCACCCCGGGAAGTCAATTAAATACCATTTGGAGGCATTTAATGTTCGAGCAAAAACGGCTGATTTTCGACAAAAGAGATAACACCCCCCCATTACGTCATGCTTCAGAAATGTGGAAAATGGTCCGTTTTCAAATGTTTTATTTTTGAACCTCAGTTCACATTTGTAGGTGGATCATCAGTGTTAGAGCTAAAATTAGCATGTTTAAAGTGATTTTCATGCTTCCAGGGGCCCAAAACACAAGATTTATGGAATGGTTAAAAGTGCATGAAAATGGCCAATTTACTCACTCTGAGTTCTCAAAAAGGGTTTCTTCACCCCGGGAAGTTAATTAAATACCATTTGGAGTCATTTAATGTTCGAGCAAAAACGGCTGATTTTCGACAAAAGAGATAACACCCCCCCATTACGTCATGCTTCAGAAATGTGGAAAATGGTCCGTTTTCAAATGTTTTATTTTTGAACGTCAGTTCACATTTGTAGGTGGATCATCAGTGTTAGAGCTAAAATTAGCATGTTTAAAGTGATTTTCATGCTTCCAGGGGCTCGGGAAGTTAATTAAATACCATTTGGAGGCATTTAATGTTCGAGCAAAAACGGCTGATTTTCGACAAAAGAGATAACACCCCCCCATTACGTCATGCTTCAGAAATGTGGAAAATGGTCCGTTTTCAAATGTTTTATTTTTGAACGTCAGTTCACATTTGTAGGTGGATCATCAGTGTTAGAGCTAAAATTAGCATGTTTAAAGTGATTTTCATGCTTCCAGGGGCCCAAAACACAAGATTTATGGAATGGTTAAAAGTGCATAAAAATGGCCAATTTACTCACTCTGAGTTCTCAAAAAGGGTTTCTTCACCCCGGGAAGTTAATTAAATACCATTTGGAGGCATTTAATGTTCGAGCAAAAACGGCTGATTTTCGACAAAAGAGATAACACCCCCCCATTACGTCATGCTTCAGAAATGTGGAAAATGGTCCGTTTTCAAATGTTTTATTTTTGAACGTCAGTTCACATTTGTAGGTGGATCATCAGTGTTAGAGCTAAAATTAGCATGTTTAAAGTGATTTTCATGCTTCCAGGGGCCCAAAACACAAGATTTATGGAATGGTTAAAAGTGCATGAAAATGGCCAATTTACTCACTCTGAGTTCTCAAAAAGGGTTTCTTCACCCCGGGAAGTTAATTAAATACCATTTGGAGGCATTTAATGTTCGAGCAAAAACGGCTGATTTTCGACAAAAGAGATAACACCCCCCCATTACGTCATGCTTCAGAAATGTGGAAAATGGTCCGTTTTCAAATGTTTTATTTTTGAACGTCAGTTCACATTTGTAGGTGGATCATCAGTGTTAGAGCTAAAATTAGCATGTTTAAAGTGATTTTCATGCTTCCAGGGGCCCAAAACACAAGATTTATGGAATGGTTAAAAGTGCATGAAAATGGCCAATTTACTCACTCTGAGTTCTCAAAAAGGGTTTCTTCACCCCGGGAAGTTAATTAAATACCATTTGGAGGCATTTAATGTTCGAGCAAAATGGCTGATTTTCGACAAAAGAGATAACACCCCCCCATTACGTCATGCTTCAGAAATGTGGAAAATGGTCCGTTTTCAAATGTTTTATTTTTGAACGTCAGTTCACATTTGTAGGTGGATCATCAGTGTTAGAGCTAAAATTAGCATGTTTAAAGTGATTTTCATGCTTCCAGGGGCCCAAAACACAAGATTATGGAATGGTTAAAAGTGCATGAAAATGGCCAATTTACTCACTCTGAGTTCTCAAAAAGGGTTTCTTCACCCCGGGAAGTTAATTAAATACCATTTGGAGGCATTTAATGTTAGAGCAAAAACGGCTGATTTTCGACAAAAGAGCTAACACCCCCCCATTACGTCATGCTTCAGAAATGTGGAAAATGGTCCGTTTTCAAATGTTTTATTTTGAACGTCAGTTCACATTTGTAGGTGGATCATCAGTGTTAGAGCTAAAATTAGCATGTTTAAAGTGATTTTCATGCTTCCAGGGGCTCGGGAAGTTAATTAAATACCATTTGGAGGCATTTAATGTTAGAGCAAAAACGGCTGATTTTCGACAAAAGAGATAACACCCCCCCATTACGTCATGCTTCAGAAATGTGGAAAATGGTCCGTTTTCAAATGTTTTATTTTTGAACGTCAGTTCACATTTGTAGGTGGATCATCAGTGTTAGAGCTAAAA